>NC_135810.1:69214784-69404440 GCF_964213995.1 Mustelus asterias | reverse complement strand
AGGTAAAATAAAAGAAGAGAAGAGAAGAGAAGGGAAGAGAAGAGAAGAGAACAGAGGTGATGAGAAGGAAAGGGAAGAGAAGGAAGGAGGAAGGGAAGGGAAGAGAAGAGTAGAGAATAGAAGGGAAGGGAAGGGAAGGGAAGAGAAGAGAAGGGAAGAGAAGAGAAGAGAACAGAGGTGATGAGAAGGAAAGGGAAGAGAAGGGAAGAGAAGGGAAGGGAAGAGAAGAGTAGAGAATAGAAGGGAAGGGAAGGGAAGGGAAGGGAAGAGAAAGGAAGAGAAGAGAAAAGAGGAGAAGAGACGGGAACATAAAAGAAGAGAAGAGAAGAGAAGGGAAGAGAAGAGAAGAGAACAGAGGAGATGAGAATGGAAGAGAAGAGAAGGGAAGAGAAGGGAAGGGAAGAGAAGAGAATAGAAGAGAAGGGAAGGGAAGGGAGGTAAGAGTAGGGAAGAGAAGAGAAGGGAAGAGATGAGATGGGAAGAGAAGGGAAGAGAAGACAATGGAAAGGAAGGGAAGAGAAGAGAAGGGAAGAGAAGAAGAGAAGGGAAGAGAAGGGGAAAGAGAAGAGAAGAGAAGAGGAGGGAAAAGAAAAGAAGAGAAGAGTAGCGATGGGAAGAGAGAGAAGAGAGGAGAAGAGAAGGGAAGAGTAGAGAAGTGAGGAGAAGGAAAGAGAAGAGAAGGGAAGAGAAGAGAAGCGAAGAGAAGGGAAGGGAAGGAGAGGAGAAGGAAAGAGAAGAGAAGGGAAGAGAAGAGAAGGAAAGAGAAGGAAGAGAAGGGAAGAGAAGTGAATGGAAGAGATGAGAAGGGAAGAGAATGGAAGAGAAGACAAGGGAAGGGAAGGGAAGAGAAGGGAAGAGAAGAGAAGGGAAGAGAAGAGAAGAGGAGGGAAAAGAAGAGAAGAGAAGGGTAGAGATGGGAAGAGAAGAGAAGAGAGAGGAAGAGAAGGGAAGAGTAGAGAAGCGAGGAGAGGAAGAAGAAGAGAGGAGAGAGGAAGAGAAGGGAAGGGAAGAGAGAGAAGGAGAGGAGAAGAGAAGGAAGAGAAGAGAAGGAAAGAGAAGGGAAGAGAAGGGAAGAGAAGAGAATGGAAGAGATGAGAAGGGAAGAGAATGGAAGAGAAGACAAGGGAAGGGAAGGGAAGAGAAGGGAAGAGAAGAGAAGGGAAGAGAAGAGAAGAGGAGGGAAAAGAAGAGAAGAGAAGGGTAGAGATGGGAAGAGAAGAGAAGAGAGGAGAAGAGAAGGGAAGAGTAGAGAAGCGAGGAGAAGGAAAGAGAAGAGAAGGGAAGAGAAGGGAAGCGAAGAGAAGGGAAGGGAAGAGAGGAGAAGGTAAGAGAAGAGAAGGGAAGAGAAGAGAAGGAAAGAGAAGGGAAGAGAAGGGAAGAGAAGAGAATGGAAGAGATGAGAAGGGAAGAGAATGGAAGAGAAGACAAGGGAAGGGAAGGGAAGAGAAGGTAAGAGAAGGGAAGAGACGAGAAGGTAAAATAAAAGAAGAGAAGACAAGAGAAGCGAAGAGAAGGGAAGGGAATAGAAGAGAAGAGAATAGAAGGGAAGAGAAGAGTAGAGAATAGAAGGGAAGGGAAGGGAAGTGAAGAAAAGGGAAGAGAAGAGAAGGGAAGAGATGAGAAGCGAAGAGAAGGGAAGAGAAGACAAGGGAAGGGAAGGAAAGAGAAAGGAAGAGAAGACAAGGAAGGGAAGGGAAGAAAAGGAAGAGAATAGAAGAGAAGGGAACATAAAGAAGAGAAGAGAAGGAAGAGAACAGAAGAGAACAGAGGAGATGAGAATGAAAGAGAAGAGAAGGGAAGAGAAGGGAAGGGAAGAAGAGAATAGAAGAGAAGGGAAGGGAAGGGAAGGTAAGAGTAGGAAAGAGAAGAGAAGGGAAGAGATGAGATGGGAAGAGAAGGGAAGAGAAGACAATGGAAGGGAAGGGAAGAGAAGGAAGAGAAGGGAAGAGAAGAGAAGAGGAGGGATGAGAAGAGAAGAGAAGGGAAGAGAAGAAAAGAGACGAGAATAGAACAGAAGAGACGGGAAGAGAAGGGAAGAGAAGAGAGAGAAGAGGAGGGAAGAGAAGGGAAGAGTAGACAAGAGAAAGGAAGAGAAGAGAAGAGAAGGGAAGAGAAGGGAAGAGAAGCGAAGAGAAGGGAAGGGAAGGGAAGGCAGAGAAGAGAGTAGAAGAGAAGAGGAGGGAAGGGAAGAGAAGGGAAGGAAGAGAAGAGACGAGAAGGGAAGAGAAGAGAAGAGAAGAGAAGGGAAGAGAAGGGAAGAGAAGAGAAGAGAAGAGAAGAGAAGGGAAGGGAAGGGAAGAGAAGAGAAGAGAAGAGGAGAGAAGAGAAGAGACGGGAGGCGAAGAGAAGAGTAGAGAAGAGAAGAAAAGAGAAGAGAAGGGAAGAGAAGGGAAGAGAAGAGAAGAGAAGAGAAGGGAAGGGAAGAGAAGAGAAGAGAAGAGGAGGGATGAGAAGAGAAGAGAAGGGAAGGCAAGAGAAGGGAAGAGAAGAGAAGAGAATAGAAGGGAAGAGAAGAGAAGAGAAAGGAAGGGAAGAGAAGAGAAAGAGAAGAGGAGGGATGAGAAGAGAAGAACAGAGAAGAAAAGAGAATAGGAGGGATAATATGAGAAGAGAAGGGAAGAGAAGAGAGAGAATGGAAGAGACGAGAACGGAAGAGAAGAGAAGGGAAGAGAAGGGAAGAGAAGAGAAGAGAAGGGAAGGGAAGGGAAGAGAAGAGAAGAGAAGAGAAGAGAAGAGGAGGGATGAGGAGAGAAGAGAAGAGACGGGAGGCGAAGAGAAGAGAAGAGAAGAGAAGAAAAGAGAAGAGAAGGGAAGAGAAGGGAAGAGAAGAGAAGAGAAGAGAAGGGAAGGGAAGAGAAGAGAAGAGAAGAGGAGGGATGAGAAGAGAAGAGAAGAGAAGGGAAGGCAAGAGAAGGGAAGAGAAGAGAAGAGAATAGAAGGGAAGAGAAGAGAAGAGAAAGGAAGGGAAGAGAAGAGAAGAGAAGAGGAGGGATGAGAAGAGAAGAACAGAGAAGAAAAGAGAATAGGAGGGATGATATGAGAAGAGAAGGGAAGAGAAGAGAGAGAATGGAAGAGACGAGAACGGATGAGAAGAGAAGGGAAGAGAAGACAAGAGAAGAGTAGAGGAGGGATGAGAAGAGAAGAGAAGAGAAGAGAAGAGAAGAGAAGGGAAGAGAAGAGAAGAGAAGGGAAGGGAAGAGCAGAGAAGAGGAGGGATGAGAAGAGAAGAGAAGAGAGGAGAGGAGAAGAGACGGGGGGGAAGAGAAGAGAAGGGAAGAGACGAGAAGAAACGAGAAGAGGAGGGATGAGAAGAGAAGAGAAGGGAAGAGAAGAGAACAGAAAAGAAGGGAAGAGTAGAGAAGAGGAGAGGAGGGATGAGAAGAGAAGAGAAGAGACGGGAGGGGAGTAGAAGAGAAGAGAAAGGAATGGAAGAGAAGAGGAGGGGAGGGATGAGAAGAGAAGAGAAGCAAAGAGAATAGGAGGGATGATAAGAGAAGAGAAGGGAAGAGACGAGAAGAGAAGAGAAGGGAACAGAAGAGAAGAGCAGAGAAGAGGAGGGATCAGAAGGGAAGAGAAGAGAAGAGAAGGGAAGAGAAGAGAAGAGAAGAGAAGGGAAGAGAAGGGAAGAGAAGAGGAGGGATGAGAAGAGAAGCGAAGAGAAGAGAAGAGACGGAAGGGAAGTGAAGATAAGAGAAGGGAAGGGAAGAGAAGAGGAGAGAAAAGATGAGAAGAGAAGAGAAGGGAGGAGAAGGTTCGAGAAGAAAAGAGAAGAGAAGAAAAGAGAAGGGAGGAGAAGAGAAGAGAACAGAAGGGAAGAGAAGGGAAGAGAAGAGAAGAGACGATAAGGGAACTCAAGAGAATAGAAGAGAAGAAAAGAGAAGGGAAGAGAACAGAAGAGATCTGAAATAAGGGAAGGGAAGAGAAGGGAAGGGAAGGGAAGAGAACTGAAGAGAAGTGTTGGGAAGAGAAAAGAAGAGAAAAGAAGCGTAGGAAAGAGAAGGGAACGAAAGAGAATGGAAGTGAAGAGACGAGAGGAGAAGAGATGAGAAGAGAAGAGAAGGGAAGAGAAGAGAAGAGAAGAGAAGAGAGGGGAAGAGAAGGGAAGGCAAGAGAAGAGAAGTGAAGAGAAGGGAAGAGAAGGGAAGGGACGAGAAGAGAATGGAAGAGAAGAGAAGGCAAGAGAAGAGAAGGGAAGAGGAGGGAAGGGAAGAGAAGACAAGAGAAGAGAAGGGAGGGGAAGAGAAGGGAAGAGAATGGAATAGAAGAGAAGGGAAGAGAAGAGAAGAGAAGGGAAGAGAAGGGATGAGAAGAGAAGAGAAGGGAAGAGAAGGGATGAGAAGAGAAGGGAAGAGAAGAGAATTGAAGAGAAGAGAAGAGAGGGGATGAGAAGAGAAGGGAAGTGAAGGGAAGGTAAGAGAAGAGAAGGGAAGAGAAGAGAAGAGATGGGAAGAGAAGGGATGAGAAGGGAAGGGAAGAGAAGAGAATTGAAGAGAAGAGAAGAGAAGGAAAGTGAAGGGAAGGTAAGAGAAGAGAAGGGAAGAGAAAGGAAGAGAAGGTAAGAGAAGTGAAGAAAAGAGAGGAGAAGAGAAGAGAAGGAAAGAGAAGGGAAGAGAAGAGAAGGGAAGCGACGGGAAGCGAAGGAAAGGGAAGTGTAGAGAAGAGGATGGAAGAGAAGGGAAGAGAAGAGAAGGGAAGTGAAGTGAAGAGAAGAGAAGGGAAGAGAAGGGAAGAGAAGTGAAGAGAAGAGAAGAGAATAACCACAGAACAGGAGAATAGGAACCTGAAGTTTTAATCTTGATGAATACTGATCCCTCTTCATGCCCAGCCAGCATGAATGGATAATGAGTCTCCGACAGGTCCATTCACTTTGTATAATTAAAATCTATGTTTGTATACTTGATACAGTAGATTTATAGGGGAATAAACGCCTTTAATTTTGATACAGTGGGAGAGAGTCAGTCTTGTCGCAGTCATAAGTGGCTAAAGTTTTGATATATTTTACTCATAAAGATGTGATTTGAATTGTACATAAATGGGGAAATTCTCGGCCATTCACACCGATTGGGATCCTCCAGTTCTGCTTCCAGTGCACCCCCCCCCCACCCCCCCCTCCACCCCCCATCCCGTGTGTTTTGCAGTGGCAATGGGGTGACCTCAATGGGAAATCCTACTGACAGCGGCAGGACCAGAGAATATCACCAGCAATGAACAGCAGCCACCGAGCCCCACCGAGAAGCACACAGCTCGGAGGCCAGAGAATTCTGCCAAAGATTTTGTGTCTATCAAATGAACTGGAGCAAGGGTCTTGGTTAAAAGTGTCAATGTCTGAAAACCAGCACTTGTGTTTCTGTTAGTTTCAACCTGAGCCTCTGTTCACATGGCAACTGAATCACACGGGTCTGTTTCCAGGCAGAGTTCAACATGTCCTCCATTCCGGGATATTCCGTTTTACCTAAAATTAAAATAAAGAACTTAAAACATAACCGGCTTCTGAAGATTCGCATTCTTCACAGTTGTCTGTGGAAAGTTGTACACAAATTCACTGCTCTGGTTCTTTTCATAAAGATGACTGCATTTAATCTATGGTTGTCAAATGATGAAATATTCCAGTGAATGTGATCCAGCACCATATAAATGCAAATTCTGTCTTTCTTATTTCCATTGGAAATCTCGTGAAGTAAATACTTATGGGGCCTGATTTTTCTCTCGGCTGTATATTGGTAGATGTATTGTAAGCACATGCCTGTCAGTGTGCTGATTTACAGCACCCACTACCAAACCACAAGGGTGGTACAAGATATCAGGATATCCTGACTTTCGCATGGGGTTATTGCAAGTGTACCAATGAAGTCAAAAGAAACAACATGAACGTCCATTATACCATCCAACATATGCCCCTCAAATAGCGATCCAACTCACTCTAAAATTATTTCATTTTCATTGCTTCTTCTCCCTCCGTTTAGTTAAATATAAACTGTTAAAACACCTATCACTCCTGGTTCTAGTATTTGTGTCAGTTTTGTACATGTTATTGATCATATGAACATACAAAAAAGAACAGGAGTAGGCCAGTCAGCCTCTCAAGCTTACTCTGCCATTGGCAGTGGTATTGTCGCCGGACTAGTAATCCAGAAACCCAGGCTAATGCTCTGGGGACCCGGGTTCAAATCTCACCATGGCAGATAGTGAAATTTGAATTCAATAAAAATCTGGAATTAAAATTCTAATGATGTCCATGAAATCATTGTTTATTCTTGTAAAAATGCAACTCGTTCACTAATGTATTTTAGGGAAGGAAATCTGTCATCCTTACCTGGTCTGAAGCACATGTGACTCCAGAACAACAACAATGTGGTTGACTCTTAACAGCCCTCAGAAATGGCCGGGCAAGCCACTTAGTTCAAGGGCAATTAAGAATGGGCAATAAATGCTGGCCCAGCTAGTGACACCTACATCCCTTGAATGAATTGGACAAAAAAGGAACCATAGAAACACAGAAACATAGAAACCTACAGCACAAAACAGGCCCTTCGGCCCCACAAGTTGTGCCGAGCATATCCCTACCTTTTAGGCCTATCTATAACCCTCCATCCTATTAAGTTCCATGTACTGATCCAGGAGTTTCTTAAAAGACCCTATTGAGTTTGCCTCCACCACCACTGACGGCAGCCGATTCCACTCGCCCACTACCCTCTGTGTGAAAAACTTCCCCCTAACATTTCCCCTGTACCTACCCCCCAGGACCTTAAACCTGTGTCCTCTCGTAGCAGCCACTTCCACCCTGGGAAAAAGCCTCTGAGAGTCCACCCGATCTATGCCTCTCAACATCTTATATACCTCTATTAGGTCTCCTCTCATCCTATGTCTCTCCAAGGAGAAAAGACCGAGCTCCCTCAGCCTATCCTCATAAGGCATGCCACTCAATCCAGGCAACATCCTTGTAAATCGCCTCTGCACCCTTTCAATCTTTTCCACATGCAGGATGAAAATATAATGCCAACACTGGAGGACATCAATAAACACGGTTTCAATGGCAATTAGCTTGAATTTTATGGTGTTTTTTGTATTTTATGAAAGATGCATGTGAACCATGAAGATTCAAAGACCTGCTTGGTTAAAGGAGTTGAGAGTTCAGTACTGCTTCTGCCAGCCAACCAGCTGGAAAGCCAATGTGTGGTGGAAGGGAGAATGGGGAATGGTAGTCATTGACACAGCAGAAGATGTGGTAAATGTGACAGAACAAATGGGTCTGAGAGGCATATGAAGGTGATGGCACCAACAGAGCAGATACTCTCCAAGCTAGCCCCATAACCCTGTCGTGGAATCTATAGGTGAACCACCATTGATGGGGAGTCACAATCAAATGGGTGAACAACAACAAAGCTTGTGGCCTTGAACCAACTGAGGCCTTCAAAGCTGGTGGGCACGTGCTCATATCAAGATTCTATGCACTCATCCCACGGATTTGGGAGGAAAATTAATTTGATTTGATTTGATTTGATTTATAATTGTCACATGTATTAACATACAGTGAAAAGTATTGTTTCTTGCGCGCTATACAGACAAGACACCGTTTATAGAGAAGGAAACGAGAGAGTGCAGAATGTAGTGTTACAGTCATAGCTAGGGTGTAGAGAAAGATCAACTTAATGCAAGGTAAGTCCATTCAAAAGTCTGATGGCAGCAGGGAAGAAGCTGTTCTTGAGTCGGTTGGTATGTGACCGCAGACTTTTGATTCTTTTTCCCGAAGGAAGAAGGTGGAAGAGAGAATGTCCGGGGTGCATGGGGTCCTGAATTATGCTGGCTGCTTTGCCGAGGCAGTGGGAAGTATAGACAGAGTCAATGGATGGGAGGCTGGTTTGTGTGATGAATTGGGCTACATTCGTGACCCTTTGTAGTCCCTTGCGGTCTTGGGCAGAGCAGGAGCCAAATCAAGCTGTGATACAACCAGAAAGAATGCTTTCTATGGTGCATCTGTAAAGGTTGGTGAGAGTCGTAACCGACATGCCAAATTTCCTTAGTCTTCTGGGAAAGTAGAGGCGTTGGTGGGCTTTCTTAACTACAGTGTCGGCATGGAGGGACCAGGACAGGTTGTTGGTGATCTGACACCTAAAAACCTGAAGCTCTCAACCCTTTCTACTTCGTCCCCATTGATGTAGACAGGGGCATGTTCTCCTTTACACTTGCTGAAGTTGATGACAATCTCCTTCATTTTGTTGACATTGAGGGAGAGATTATTGTCGCCACACCAGTTCACCAGATTCTCTATCTCATTCCTGTACTCTGTCTTGTCATTGTTTGAGATCCGACCCACTGTGGCAGTGTCGTCAGCAAACTTGAAAATTGAATTGGAGGGGAATTTGGTCACTCAGTCATGTGAGGCAGCAATGCTAACCACTGTGCCACCGTGCCATCCATCAACTATGGTGGACTGGATACTGTGACTGGACAGCTAAAAAGGTATCTCCTACTATGTCCTGTTTTCTCAACTCAGAAGTGGCCAGTATTCCAAAGAAAACACTACAAAAGCATACTGAATCTCTCCTTGAAACGTGGCAGCATTGACATTAATGACTGGGAGATTCAAAGTCATGGCAACCTGTTCATCAAGCTGTACCGTGTTTAGAGTCCAAATGTCTTTATGATGAGGCAGAGCAGTAGCACAGAAGGAAAGAAAATGAAGCAAATCCAGCACTCTGGATCCCACTACCTTGTGGGATGTCCTACCCAAGTGCCCAATGATCTGTGGATTGAGAATCAGCCTCAGTCACATGAAGATCCATAATAGAAACTCTCCACCCTGAGTAGACTTAGAATCAGGGGACAGTGGACTATTAAGGTGGCAGCACAAACAGAGGGGATGTGCTGCAAGTATCATCCAAGGAACGAGACAGGAAAATATCTAAGGAAAGTTGGACTGCAAAGAATGTGCAGTACTAGGAGAGAACCCACCATAGGCCTGATCCACCCAGTCTGCATGGCCTTTTCCTCTGAGGAGAAGGTCAAATGAGGATGCTCCAGGCACTGGTGGAGGGCAGCAGAAAAGCCTGTGTGTGGACACACAGGAGAGGAACACAGAGGGATGTGGCAGCTACCAACAGGTGGGAAGGCTCTATCCAAAGGAGAGAGCCTACCAGACATGGCTCAATTATCTCCAGATATCCAAATGGCAGTGTCAACACAGACTGAGACTCTCCAGGGAGGTCTTCACCAATTTAATGGGTCATGCTGCAGGAGATAGCAAAGTAATGGAAATCATTGATCCATTTGCAGCACTACAGCCAGGTTTCGGGAATGACCCCACAGTTGCTGACTTCCTCTGGTTTTCTTGGTCAGGCAGACCTAGAGGGGCTGGTTGTTCTTCATGTTCCTCGGGAGAACAACCTCCTACAATGTCCTTGCACCCTAGAGGAGAACCTGCAGGGAGGCATGACAGAACAATGCTTCTGCCAGAAGCTCTGAACAGAATTCAGCCTTACATGTGCTAACACATAGACAGCAGGAGAATGGCACATCAACATTTTACAGTGTATACAGACTGTTATGGTGTTGGATCCTCTATCAGAGCTGATGGTGCTAACATCTATGGCAGGCCAGCACGAAGTAGATACAACATAGTTGAGGGTGTGCTGTTGAAGGCCTTGTGATGGTGTAAAGAGAAGTATTCGTGCAATGGTAAATGGGGCACTTGGGAAAAAGCCACTAATGAGCATCTGGCAAACAGATTTAGCAGCTGCGAATTTTAAGGATGCTGTGAATGATAAATCTGTAAAGCATTAAGCAAACGTTAATTAAAAGACACTAGTTGAATCTTTAATCCCTTTACCTGAAATCCTCATCAAAGAAACAACTGGGGATTTACCGCCTATCTTGGAACTGTTGGCACCTTCTGTTTCGTTTGAACCAATTTCTAAACCATCTGAGTGGTTAGACAAATCAAGCCTAATTTTAGAGCATGTTATATGTAACAACGGTAATCTTTGTGAGTGAAATTGTCAAAGAGAAAGTCAGATAATAAAACTGTGAACCCACTTCTTTACTAAAACATTTATGATACCTCAATTAATATCTTAATGGAAACATTCAAGAGCTTGAACAAATATTGGCCTATATTTTGTGGTTCTAATGACAGTGAAATGATCAGCTTTGGCCATGATTACACTGTCAGCATCATTTTGCATCCACAAATGCACAGTTAATAGCAGTAATCCAGAAGTTTCTGTCAGTGATTCTTTGATCCTCCATAAGTGCACTGTTAAAGTTGTCATTAATGGACATCAATTTAAAATCACTGAATTGATGAGAGCTTCCACTTCTTATGCTAATATTCTCAAGGTAAAAACTGTTGAAGAGGTAACACTCTTGAATGACTTATAACTGTTTTTCTGACAAATATAATCAATCATAATTACTGCTAAATACTTTCTCTGACTCATTTGATATTTAGGACTGTCAAATTTCACCATTCCATGATAATGAAATAGATTTTTAGCTCTTTAAGAACATAAGAACATAAGAAATAGGAGCAGGAGTAGGCCATCTAGCCCCTCGAGCCTGCCCCGCCATTCAATAAGATCATGGCTGATCTGACGTGGATCAGTACCACTTACCCGCCTGATCCCCATAACCCTTAATTCCCTTACCGATCAGGAATCCATCCATCCGCGCTTTAAACATATTCAGCGAGGTAGCCTCCACCACCTCAGTGGGCAGAGAATTCCAGAGATTCACCACCCTCTGGGAGAAGAAGTTCCTCCTCAACTCTGTCTTAAACCGACCCCCCTTTATTTTGAGGCTGTGTCCTCTAGTTTTAACTTCCTTACTAAGTGGAAAGAATCTCTCCGCCTCCACCCTATCCAGCCCCCGCATTATCTTATAAGTCTCCATAAGATCCCCCCTCATCCTTCTAAACTCCAACGAGTACAAACCCAATCTCCTCAGCCTCTCCTCATAATCCAAACCCCTCATCTCCGGTATCAACCTGGTGAACCTTCTCTGCACTCCCTCCAATGCCAATATATCCTTCCTCATATAAGGGGACCAATACTGCACACAGTATTCCAGCTGCGGCCTCACCAATGCCCTGTACAGGTGCATCAAGACATCCCTGCTTTTATATTCTATCCCCCTCGCAATATAGGCCAACATCCCATTTGCCTTCTTGATCACCTGTTGTACCTGCAGACTGGGCTTTTGCGTCTCATGCACAAGGACCCCCAGGTCCCTTTGCACGGTAGCATGTTTTAATTTGTTTCCATTGAGATAGTAATCCCATTTGTTATTATTTCCTCCAAAGTGTATAACCTCGCATTTATCAACGTTATACTCCATTTGCCATATCCTCGCCCACACACTCAGCCTGTCCAAATTTCTCTGCAGATCTTCTCCGTCCTCCACACGATTCACTTTTCCACTTATCTTTGTGTCGTCTGCAAACTTCGTTACCCTACACTCCGTCCCCTCCTCCAGATCATCTATATAAATGGTAAACAGTTGCGGCCCGAGTACCGATCCCTGCGGCACGCCACTAGTTACCTTCCTCCAACCGGAAAAACACCCATTTATTCCGACTCTTTGCTTCCTGTCGGATAGCCAGTCCCCAATCCACTTTAACACACTACCCCCAACTCCGTGTGCCCTAATCTTCTTCAGCAGCCTTTTATGGGGCACCTTATCAAACGCCTTTTGGAAATCCAAAAACACCCCATCCACCGGTTCTCCTCCATCAACCGCCCTAGTCACATCTTCATAAAAATCCAACATGTTCGTCAAGCACGACTTTCCCCTCATGAATCCATGCTGCGTCTGATTGATCGAACCATTTCTATCCAGATGCCCTGCTATCTCCTCTTTAGAGTTTGTTAATGTCACTAATCCTGTCTATATCTTCCAATCTTTCTTTCATATTTCAAAAAATTATATAAAGCAAATGTTAAAACCTATTTGCTGCTTCTTGATTTAATATCTGAGAAAATTCCTCAGTACAGGCTGCTTGTTGGACAGCCAGAATACCTCTGTAGCTGACACCAGAATGAAACTGACCTCAGAAAAGTGAAATCCATGTCTCAGTACTCAGTAGATCTCCATGAACATCATTCTTTGAGGTTAGCACCAAGCAACATCACTTCACTGCTGATGACAAAATTAGGATCCATATTAATTGGCAGAATTATGATAAGGATTAATTAGTTCGCTAATATCCTTTAGGGAAGGAAATCTGCCACTCTTACTGGTCTGGCCTACATGTGACTCCAGAGCTCCAGCAATGTCGTTGACTATCAACTGCCCTTGGAAATAGCCTAGCATGCCACTCAACTCAAGGGCCACTAGGGATGGTCAATAAATGCTGGCTAGCCAGTGATGCCAATGTCCGATGAATTAATTTTTAAAAGTTTCTCGACACTAAGAAACATTTTCTACATTTAGCACAGTCACATGATCTCTCTCAGTTTCTTACCTATTGCTGGCAGATCTGGAAGATGTGAATTAGCTTCCATCTTGGTAAACAGCACACTTTTGAACAATGCACATTGTAGTTAAATTGTAGAAAATAGGTCAGCTCAAGATAGGAATGATTTTGCAAAGAATGCTGTCATGTGAGTTAGAAAGACCCGCAGCCAAGTTTAAACTGGAATCTTAATTTTAGTCACTTGCATGGCTCCCAGTGTTGCACTGCTGATACCTCAGCCACATTCCCGGTGGCTGTGATTCTCAACTGAATGTATTGGAAGCTTTGTGACTAGCTTAATAATGTAGAAGTTCATTAGTGGCATTGCTAACAAGGATGCAACATACACAAACTGACTCCAAACCGTTTACAGGACTGATTAGCTCGCTACCTAATGAATAAATTGTTTTAAATGTCATATGCTCAACACAAAACAATAGCAAAATATTAAAAGGATGGAAATCTGAAGCAAAAAAAAATGCTGGAAATACTCAGCAATTTGGCAGGATATGTGGAGGAATAAACATGGAAGATTTTCAGTCGGGCAGTGTGGGCTGAAAAATGAGTTGGGGCAGTGACCCCAGACTAAATGGTCAGAAAAGTGAGATCCCATGGGTTACAGGGTAATGTGGCACCTTAGATCCAAAATTGGCTCAGGGACAGGAAACAAAGGGGAATGATTGATGGATATTTTTCTGAATGGAAAACAGTTTCCAGTGGTATTCCACAGGGCTCAATCTTGGGGCCCTTGCTGTTTGTTATATATATTCATGATTTCGACTAAAATGTGAGTAGCATGATTAGGAAATTTGTAGAAGACACAAAAATTGGGCTTGTAGTTGATAGTGAAGAAGATAGCTATCAACTCCAGAGGATCAGTGAGGGAGGACAATTGGGGTGGGCCATCAGGGTAGGGGGATTCAGGGCTGCTAGCGGGAGGTGGTTGTCAGGCTGTCGGGGGGAGATTGGGGCTTAGATTAATGTCCATGGAAGGCGGCTTCCCAATGGGATTTCAGCTTGCTGACCAAGGTAAAATTACCAGGGTGCTCTAGAGGCTGTGGGACTGTTATGTCACAACAGGTAGCCAGGAAATTATTTGGCTAGAAGAGACTTAAAAAGGAGAAGAAAAATTGCTTTGAGCATTCAGCTGAGATCAAGGCCTTGGA
This sequence comes from Mustelus asterias, assembly GCF_964213995.1. Lineage (NCBI taxonomy): Eukaryota > Metazoa > Chordata > Chondrichthyes > Carcharhiniformes > Triakidae > Mustelus > Mustelus asterias. The sequence goes on along the minus strand of NC_135810.1, from coordinate 69,390,826 downwards.
AAATGAGACTTTGGGATGAAGGTGAGAAGCCTCTGTGAATCCCGTTTCCTTCATTTGAAACAAATGGTGTCATGATCACCACTACCCTGGGCCTATAGAACTTTCCACTAGCCAATCACAAAGAGTGGTTGGAAGAGAAATGATTTGACAAAAATCCTTACAATCAAAAAAGTTAGACAAAATAAATTTAAAAGTAAAAATGAGCAAAGTGGGTCAAAATAATTCAAATCACTTATAAAATGCGCAGCATGTCACTTTAAATATTCTGCATTTCCCCCTTAGTGACAACTTCTAGAGGCAGAAGGTCAATTTCCACATATACTCTGAGGACACCTAGATTTCTATAGCTCTTGGGACTAAAGGGATCAAGGAATATTGAGGGATAGCGGGATCAGGGTATTGAATTTGATGATCAGCCATGATCAAAAGGAATGGGGGCGGATCAGGCTCGAAGGGCTGAATGGCCTGCTCCTGTTTCTATTTTCTATGTTTCTATAGATCTATTCACCCACCATCTCTCTTGACTCATTCCCCCTTCTCTGTTTCATTAAACTGTGTGTCCAATATCAGATGAACCACAATTTCCACTAAGACTGAAGTTATTGTCTTTGGCCCCAGTTCACAAACTCTGCAGTATCAATGTTGACTCCAGCTGCCTTCATGGCCATTGTATTATTGTGAACAAGACTCAATCTCCAATCTCTGTGTTCTATTTAACCCTGAGATGAACATCCTGCTCATAAAATTTTCACTGCAAGGACAACCGATTTCCAAAACTCTAGTGTTCATATCCCAGAATCACAGAATCACAGAATACTACAGCGCAGAAGAGACCCTTCAGCCCATCGAGTCTGCACCAACGCATGAAATGCCCTGATCTGCCCACCTAATCCCACTTGCCAGCATTTGGCCCATAGCCTTGAATGTTATGACATGCCAAGTACTCATCCAAGTACTTTTTAAAGGAGGTGAGGCATCCCACCTCCACCACCCTCCCAGGCTGCACATTCCAGACCATCACCACCCTCTGAGTAAAAACGTTTTTCCTCAAATCCCCCCTAAACCCCACACCCCTCACTTTTAACTTGTGTCCCCTCATAACTGACCCTTCAACTAAGGGGAACAGCTGCTCCTTATCCACCATGTCCATACTCCTCATAATCTTGAACACCTCAATCAGGTCACCCCTCAGTCTTCTCTACTCCAAAGAAAACAACCCAAGCCTATTCAACCTCTTTTCATAACTTAAATGTTCCATCCCAAGAAGCATCCTGGTAAATCTCCTGTGCACCCCCTCCAGTGTGTTCACGTCCTTCCTATAATGTGGTGACCAGAACTGCACACAATACTCCAGCTGTGGCCTCACCAATGCTCTATACAATTCCATCATGACCTCTTTGCTTTTGTAATCTATACCCCGATTGATAAAGGCAAGTGTGCCATATGCCTTTTTTACCACCCTATTTACCTGCCTTTCCACCTTCAGAGATCTATGGACAAACACACCAAGGTCCCTTTGTTCTTCGGAACTTCTCAGTGTCAGACCTTTCATAGTATACTTCCTTGTCAAATTACTCCTTCCAAAGTGCATCACCTCACACTTTTCAGGGTTACATTCCATTTGCCACTTATCCGCCCATTTGACCATCTCGTCTATATCTCCCTGTAATCCAAGACACTCAACCTCATTGTTAACCACCCGGCCAATCTTTGTGTCATCGGCAAACTTACCGATCCTATGCCACACATCGTCATCTATGTCATTTATATGAATGACGAACAATAGGGGGCCCAACACGGATCCCTGTGGCATCCAGGGAGGTCTCTGGCCTCCAGTCACTGAAGCAGTCGTCTGTCATCACCCTCTGTCTTCTACCACTAAGCCAATTATGAATCCACCTTGTCAGATCACCCTGTATCCCATGTGCATTAGCCTTCTTAATAAGTCTCCCATGTGGGACTTTGTCAAAGGCTTTGCTGAAATCCATGTAAACTACATCAACCACACTATCCTCATCTACACACTTGGTTACATGCTCAAAAAATTCAATTGAATTTGGTAGACATGGCCTCCCTCTGACAAAACCATGCTGACTATCCCTGATCAAACCTTGCCTCTCCAAATGGAGGTAGATTCTCTCCTTCAGAATCTTCTCCAGTAGTTTCTCAAGACTTTCCCATCCCTATCCCATAGCAAATCCCATTTGCCCATCATCTCTGCCCTTATTGTCCTCCATTGTTTAATATTCCCTGAGCCTCAATTTTTTTAATTTTCATTCTTGGGTGGAATTTTCCCATTTTTGGCCAAGTGTGGGACTGTAAAATTCTGCACTTACTTGCAGCACAGTGTATAGTTGCTCTTGGTAGTTAAATTAACGTGGGCCAATATTCCTCATCCATATATCTTGTGATTTTGTTTAGGTTGTTCTTCTTTTCTGTTCTTAGTTTTGAAATCCAGTTTCTCTGCCAATGTCAATAAAAGTTTTAGCAGTAAGGAATGATCCTGACTGAATTACCTTCAAGCACGTATGAATCGACTTGTAATTTCATTCCATTACTGTGAGCTTTCTTTAAATTTATATTCTGCTCAGTGGTTACTCACATAAATCAATGTACTGCTGCACACAGAAATCACAGCACAGTATGCAATTATCCGTTGAAGTATCATTTCATTCTTCAACAGTAAACCTTCCTTAAATGTACTTTCTACTTATGTAGCTGCTGGTTTAATCAATGCTGGGCTGGACACAAGCATCACAACACAACACATAGTTACCAATAGCAGCGTTCCTCTGGCTCTGATGTATCACAACTGATCATAGAATCCCTACAGTGCAGAAGGAGGCCATTTGGCCCATTGAATCTGCGCAACTCTCCAACAGAGCATCCTATTCAAGTCCTATCCCCGTAACTCCATGTATTTACCCCACTAATTCTCCTGACACATATTTGGACACTCAGGGGCAATTTATCATGGACAATCAGCCGAATCTGCACATCGTTGGACTGTGGAAGGAAACTGGAGCACCCGGAGGAAACACACACAGACATGGTCAATCAACCAAGGCCGGAATTGAACCCGTGTCGTTGGCACTGTGAGGCAGCAGTGCTACCCACTATGCCACCGTGCTGCCCATGATGCCTGTCTGTAACACTTCAATTTACAGTATGGCATAATAGATATTTTTTAATAATATTATACTCAGCTTGAGAAGTTTAGATTTCTTCTGTTTAATAAATGTTTTATTTGGGATTATTTGTTTGTTATTGCTTATGCTCTTTCATTTGGCATCGAGGGATTAACATTTCTTACCAGTGTCAGTAGTTAGAACTTTTAAATAAAGTATAGCCCAGCTTAAATACACTCTACAGTGCACTAATGTTAATTTTAACTCGAGAGCATCAGAGCTAACTGCAGCAATGCATGTGGCCTTTCTGGGAAAGAGTGTTTAAACATTTAACTGTGGCCTCATCTTCAGTGGCTCTCGACTCTGAAAGTGACAGCAATCTTTCTAACATGAACAGCTCTGACAGCTTTCAGTCTTTCTCGAGTGCCTATTGGCATTGTTGACCAGAGACAACCTCCCATTATTTAATGTTTTGATTTTCCATTTGACACCTTCAACATAACTAAAGTCACATTTGGTTTCTCGTGGCCTCAATCAATGAGATGCAATGTTGATCAATGAACTCATTTACTTCTTGCTTAGCATGTCCGAAGACAGTTGTTTTGTATATTGTATTTTTCCTGGGCATGAAATAACTTGTTAGTGCATTTTTTGCTGAATCTTAGTCATGTGAGCGGCACGCTGGCACAATGGTTAGCACTGTTGCCTCACAGGGCCGGGGGCCCAGGTTCAATTCCGGCCTTGGGTGACTGTGAGATGTTTGCACATTCTCCCCGTGTCTGCGTGGGTTCCCTCTGGGCGCTCCAGTTTCTTCCCACAGTCCAAAGAGGCACAGGTTAGGTTGATTGGCCATGTTAAATTGCCCCATAGTGACAGGGAGATTAGTCAGGTAAATACGTGGGGTTATAGAACATAGAACATAGAACAGTACAGCACAGAACAGGCCCTTTGGCCCACGATGTTGTGCCGAGCTTTATCTGAAACCAAGATCAAGCTATCCCACTCCCTATCATCCTGGTGTGCTCCATGTGCCTATCCAAAAACTGCTTAAATGTTCCTAAAGTGTCTGACTCCACTATCACTGCAGGCAGTCCATTCCACACCCCAACCACTCTCTGCGTAAAGAACCTACCTCTGATATCCTTCCTATATCTCCCACCACGAACCCTATAGTTATGCCCCCTTGTAATAGCTCCATCCACCCGAGGAAATAATCTTTGAACATTCACTCTATCTATCCCCTTCATCATTTTATAAACCTCTATTAAGTCTCCCCTCAGCCTCCTCCGCTCCAGAGAGAACAGCCCTAGCTCCCTCAACCTTTCCTCATATGACCTACCCTCCATACCAGGCAGTATCCTGGTAAATCTCCTCTGCACTCCTTCCAGCGCTTCCACATCCTTCTTATAGTGAGGTGACCAGAACTGCACACAATATTCCAAATGTGGTCTCACCAAGGTCCTGTACAGTTGCAGCATAACCCCACGGCTCTTAAACTCCAACCCCCTGTTAATAAAAGCTAACACACTATAGGCCTTCTTCACAGCTCTATCCACTTGAGTGGCAACCTTTAGAGATCTGTAGATATGAACCCCAAGATCTCTCTATTCCTCCACAGTCTTCAGAACCCTACCTTTGACCCTGTAATCCACATCTAAATTAGTCCTACCAAAATGAGGTTCTGGGGATAGGGCTCGGGTGGGATTGTTGTCGGTGCAGGCTCGATGGGCCAAATGGTCTCCTTCTGCACTGTAGGAATCTATCTATGTTGGTGATTCAAAAATATCTGTGCAAATATGAAGGTTGACTCCGAATACACACTAACAAATGGCAGCTTGAGCATAGAAAACATCAAATTGATCAACAGTGCAGCAATGTGCAGGCTCAAGGATCTGGGATTGACTTTCTTCTGAAGAAAAACTTCTCTGCAATGATATGCAGTTGATTTCTTTCTGAATGGACAGCTACTTTTTGTGAGATCAGTGTGTGCACACAGGGACAGGCCTTCCTCTCACTAATCCCGAGTTGGAGTGTTTCACTGGGCGGAATTTTACCAGCACGTCCGCCCGAGGTTCGTACGATCCCACCCGAGGCCATTGGAGAATGCTGTTCTCCGAGCCCCGCCCACCCCCAGAATCGGGGCGGGAATGCTGGTAAAATTCCGGCCTCTATGTCTAAAAGCCAGATTACAGGAAGACTCAAAGTGTTCCTGAAACCCCTTCCAAAAGTTACATAACTGAAAACACCAGCATGGATTTAAACTCATAGGATCATGAAATCATAGAATCTATGGCATGGAGACAGGCCCTTCGGCACAAACTGGTCCATACCAACCAAAATGCCCGTCTAAGGTAACCTGCATTTGGCCCATATATTGAAATTCTGCTCCCGTTTGCATCAGGTGAGTTCAGTGACAGGAGCAAAAACCTTTGCGAGAAGTCCGAAGTCATGTTGAACGACCCCGTGAAAGCTTGTTGCCATCGTCCCCTCTCCCATCAGTGGCGGGCCGCATTCTCTGCCGTTCATCTTTGGGAATCTCATTATAATATATTTGCATCTCATTATCAGGCCCATACACCATAATCATACTCTCCCATCTAAAGTCCATCCTCGGCGGCGTGCTCTTTTTAATGCCGCTAATCACAGCTGGCTTCAAAAAGGCATGCAACTTGCGAGCAGACCTCTGCTGGGGAGTTCAGAAGTGAGTGCAGAAACTGCGGAGCATCTCCGTGTAATCAGAGGGTTAACTCAGAAGACACCAGGCTAGATTTGGGGGTACTGAGGCCTGACTCAAGGGTCACAGGCTTTTATTCTGTTATTCATTCATGGGATGTTGGCGTGGCTGCCTGCACAAACTCTTATTGCTCCTCCTAATTGCCCTTGCACTGAGTGCCTTGCCAGGCTATTTCAGAGAGCATTTAAGAGTCAACCACATTAACATTGGTCTGGAGTCACATGTAGGCCAGATCAAGTAAAGATGGCAGATTTCTTTCCCTAAAGTACATTACTGAACCGGATAAATTCGTATGACAATTGACAATGGTTTCATAGTTATCATTAGATTATTAATTCCAGGGTTTTTTTATTGAATTCAAATTTCACTATCTGCCATGGTGGAATTTGAACCTGGGTCCCCAGAGCATGACCCTGGGTTTCTGGATTACTAGTTCAGTGACAATATCACTGCTCCACTGCCTCCATGACTCAGGGTAATAGGACCTGACTCAGGGTAGGGGGATCTGAATTTGGGTGACACTAGGCTTGACTCAAGGGAGATTGGGGTTGACATGAAGGGGGACTGGTGAAACACAAGAGGGAGACTGGGATAACACTCGAGAAAGTCTGGTGTAACTCTTGAGGAGTCCGGGATAACACTTGAGGAAGACCAGGGCAACACTTGAGTGGAGACCAGGGTAACACTTGTGTAACAGTCGAGGGAGACTGAGGTAACACTCAAGGAGACTGGGGTAACACGCAAGAGAATCTGGTGTAACTCTTGATGGAGACTGAGGTAACACTTGTGGAAGACAGGGGTGGCGGAGGTGGGGTTTGGAGCTGAAGCAGTCGAAGAAAGATGGGATTTGGATGGGTGGGATACTCCTGGATGGATGGCCATGGGTTGTGCAACATCTGATCCTCCTCCCTATGGGTGCCCGAAGGCCCTTGGCCTCCTCTTGGGGATAGTAGGGCAGCTGGGATGGTTTGAGAAGCCCTGCATCCTCTGGTTTTGGCACTGGTTGATCCCAACAAGTGCCTGTACCACAATGTGCACGTCCTACACCATGCTGTGTGTGTCCCGTATCATGGTGTGCATGTCCTGTAGCACGGAGTGCATGTCCTATACCACGGAGTGCGTGTCCTGTATCACGGTCTGCATGTCCTATACCACGGAGTGCGTGTCCTGTATCACGGAGTGCGTGTCCTGTATCACGGTCTGCATGTCGTATACCACGGAGTGCGTGTCCTGTATCACGGTCTGCATGTCGTATACCACGGAGTGCGTGACCTGTATCACGGTCTGCATGTCGTATACCACAGAGTGCGTGACCTGTATCACGGAGTGCATGTCCTACATCACAGAGTGCATGTCCTGTACCATGGAGTGTGTGTCCTGTATCACGGTGTGTGTGTCCTATGCTACAGAGTGTGTGTCCTGTGTCATGGTGTGTGTGTCCTGTACCATGGAGTGCGTGTCCTGTATCACGGTGTGCATGTCCTACATCACAGAGTGCATGTCCTGTACCATGGAGTGTGTGTCCTGTATCACGGTGTGTGTGTCCTATGCTACAGAGTGTGTGTCCTGTGTCATGGTGTGTGTGTCCTGTACCATGGAGTGCGTGTCCTGTATCACGGTGTGCATGTCCTATACCATGGAGTGTGTGTCCTGTATCACGGAGTGTGTGTCCTGTATCACGGTGTGCATGTCCTATACCACGGAGTGTGTGTCCTGTATCACAGAGTGCATGTCCTGTATCACGGAGTGTGCGTCCTGTATCACGGTGTGCAGGTCCTATGCCACGGTGTGCAGGTCCTGCAGCATTGTGGGACAAAAGCCTTGCAGTTATGGGGGCGATTCTCCCATTCCGACCCATTAATTTTTTGGCGGGTCGAGTCGGAAGATGCGCGTGTGCACCAATTCGTGGGATTCGTGCATGCGTTCCCGACGCTTGTACATCTCCCATCGTTGGAAATCTGGCGCGGTCGGGACCATGCAGGAAACCGGCGGGAAAAATAGGTAAGTTATTTTAATCTATTTTTAATGTTATTTGCATGTGATTATTGGGCCCTGGACTGAATTCTCCGGGCCCGATAGAATCTACTAGCCTGCCAGTACAAATTCACTGCACCAAGGTTAAGAGTAGCTTTTCACTTTCAGGGAACTAGCGGGAGATCCCGCTGGAGTGAAGGGGGTCAATCGGGAACCCCCCCGATGGTCAGGCAGTGGGGGGGGTGCCCCCTGGGCATGGGCACCCTGATAGTGCCAGCCTGTGCCCCCTGATGCTGCCCAAGGGGCAAAGTGTCCATGTCCAGGGGGACCTTGGCATTGCCAATCGGGCATGGGGCAGTGCCAAGGGGGCACGGCCTATTGGGGCAGGGCTTAGGAATGGGGCCTGATGAGGGTGGGTCCTAGGGTGTGATCGGTGGGGGTTGGGAGTCCCGCTGCCAGTTGGCATGGGAATCGGTAGGGGCTGGAGGGAGACCAGCAATTGGGGAGGGGGCTGGGGGAGGGTCTCCCAGGGGCATCTGCCTCCCATGTGGGGAGGTTTGCCGGGGTGGTGAGGTGTCTGCCTCCTGGGGGGGGGGGGGGGCGGGGGGGGGGGGGGGGCTGCCTCCCGTGGGGAGGGATCTGCCGGAGTGGGGGGTTCATCACTGCTGGGGCGGGGTTGTTGGAGTTCGGGGCGGTCCTGGACAGGAGAGGAGGGGCGTTGTGGCTGGCCCGGGAATGGTCGTGGGGGCCACAAGCGGGCCATGGTGGGGCGGGGGGGAGGGGGGGTTGGAGGGGCAGCACTGCGAGGGTCCCAGCTGGCCAGCGATCAAGCTGGCCATCAAATGGGGAAACTGACAGATCGAGGCCACTGTGCACGTGCAGAGTTTCAGAACTATCAGACTCAGGCATGATGAGGCCCCGCCCTCCCCCCCGAGCCTTTAATGAGGTTCACAATTGTGACCTCTGCAGTGCAGAGTTTGGGGAGATTCGAGTCTGAACTCCCACTGAATTAGACCATTTTTCCCACCAATTCAGCACTTAAAATCCTTTTGGGAGAATCGCCCCCAAGATCTTCAAGGCAACCACCACCCTTGCTGAGTTGACCTCAGTGCATTGAAGTGTTGATGGAATCACCTCAGGCATAAGGCGGACAGACTCCTCAATGCAACCATTCAACCTGAGGAGTGTAGCAAACAACCCTCCCAGATTTTCCAGAGTTTGTCTTTGGAGCTCCATTAACTGAGGTCCGACTGAGTCCAGAGGCTCATCATCTGACTGGGACTCAGCAGATTCCTGGCCTTCAGCGATCCTCTGAGCACTGGCACTCAGAGATGTTCCTGCCTCCAACTGCTGTGGATCTGAAAGTGTCACCAGATTGTGACCCCAAGGCTACTCTGGAACTAGGTCCCAACGAGGTGTGTGTCTGTGCTGGGGGAGGGTGTGGATCAACGCTGTGACAGTTCTTCTATTTTGGGGTCCATTAATCCCTCCTCTGTGCTGCTGTCAAAGCTGGAGTCAAGAACCTGGCTGATGCAGTCTTGGGGCAACTTCCTAGATGCCCTTGTGAAAGAAAAAGAGGTCATTAATGCATGACATGGGCCTTTAGAAACAGGGAAACATCGCCCACAGCATTTCCATCTGATGCTTGATACAGTGCTGGATCCTTACTTGGTTTTTCACCACTGACCTCGCCTTCAGCACAGGAATGGTCAACCTCATGCCCAGCCGGCTGAATGGCTCTGTCCTCGAAGTCTGTGAGGATCTTGAGTTCTCACACCCTTCTGCCCATCTGCGATCTATTCCTCTTGTTGTGTGCCAGCTTGCCCTGCATGGAAACAGATGGAACGAGTGTAAGCAGGGAATGTGCCAGGGCAGATGATAAGGATGCCTGGCATGTGTGGATGGTGAGTAGGACCAGTGAAGTGATGAAAACATGACCTGTAGAGAAGATGAATGTGTGCATGGGAGAGTGAGTGATGGTGTCCCTTGAGCTGGCTGTGAGTGAGATCCCTGTGGATGTGTAATGGGTGTGAGTTGTGAGTGATGAGAAGAATGACTTACCCTGACAGAACAGAGATCATTTATCCTCTTCTGGCACTGGATGGCTGTCCTCGTCTGTAAGGCGTTGGCACTCATGACCGCTGCCAGCGCCTTCCATGCTTGGTTTGTGAGGTTGCTGCTGGGTTTCTGCCCTGAGTGCAGGTCGATTATGTCATGGCGCGTGCCCACAGCATTGAGGAGTCTCCAGGGAATGTGTCGGAGAATTTTGGTGCAGGTTTCCTGGCAGCCGTTACTTCCCGGTGAGCTGTGAAGTGTGGATGGTGCATTGGGGTGACTTTTAAATGTGGTGCCCCGATTATTATAGCGCTGAGGTGATGGCACGTCGGGCGAATCAGAAGCCAGCCCACCAACGATAGGGCGTGGAACCCATGGCTAAATTCTTTTGGCAGTAAGCGCTGCACTGTATGGCAGAAAAAGCTGCCAATGCTGTCGGCGGGCTCAATGCCGCTTTCCCCACCCACCATCGGGCTTTGCCGATTTCTGGGAAAATCCTGCCCAGTGGCTTGTGTGGGGGATGGAATTTGTGAGAAGAATACAGGGTTTGATGTGGTGCTGACATTGATGGCTTCAGTCTTGCCAATATTAACTGATGAAAAAGGGTGGCACGGTGGTACAGTGGTTAGCACTGATGCCTCACAGCGCCAAGGACTCGGTTTTGATTCCTGGCTTGGGTAACTGTCTGTGTGGAGTTCGCACATTCTCCCCGTGTCTGCATGGGCGCTCTGGGCGCTCCGGTTTCCTCCCACAGTCCAAAGATGTGCAGGTTAGGAGGATGGACCGTGCTAAATTGCCCCTTAGTATCAGGGGGACCAGCTAGGGTAACTGCATGGGGTTACGGGGATAGGGCCTGGGTTTGATTATGGTTGGTGCAGATTTGATTAGTCAAATGGCCTCCTTCTGCACTCTAGGATTCTATGATGTAGGTTGCACCTCATTCAAACAGTCTAATACAGAGGCAGTGGGAAAGTTGGAAAGAAGGAGTGAAAGTTACTGCTGCATATTGTCAGCATCCTTGTGAAAATTCACCCCAAATCTAAGGACAACGTCACCAAGGGACAGAATGTTGATGAGAAAGCGAAGAGGGCCAAGGGCAACAAGCTTTCGGGACTCTGGAGGATCTGTGATGGGGGGTGGAATGAGAAGCCATTGCTTGAGGTATTTGCTTTGCTTCATATTTAATTCTCTTACACAAGAAAAAAACTCAAGTTCCATATTTATTTGGCTGTGCACCAATAGGAAACTGTAAATGCAATTCGGGTGACATAGTCAGTGAGGTGGTTGCAGATTATTTGGATTTCACAATTCAGTGGGCATCTAAAATCATTTCGGGCATAGACCGTTCGCTATTGCATTTCAACCTGTGAAAGACCCAGTTATCAAGAGCAATCGGCACTGTCACTTAAACATAACGGAGTGGCTAACTCCTCAGAAGTGAAATCAAACACCTTCTGTAGGACTAGATGATTATTAATGTATAAAACTGCTTGCATACAACAATCAGAAGAGGAACCAACCCTGTATGTGTGCTACACTGCTGATGTCAAAGAATTGCTGAGCTACATGGCGAGACTTGATTTGAGTCTCGACACATTGCCAAAGGTCAAACATAGAAACGAGACTTGCCAGGTTCTGCTAATTGTCTACAACTGCTGTGGTCAGCAGCAGGTGTTGTGGAACGAAGTTAAAACATACATGAAAAAACAACACAAATTCAGTTACTCAGTAACCGACATCACTGAAAACACAATAGGTTGTATGTGGTTAAGACATAAACCCAAGCAGTGGGGGTGATGTCCCACTGTGGTATATTATAACTAATCTGTGTAAGGAACTGACACTCTCACAACCCTGACTCTGAGAGGAGTTATATTGTGGAAGAAGCAAAGAAGTGATACCAGCATGCAACGTTGAAGACTGAATAAAGTTTTGTACAGTTGTACCGCAGCTCCAGCTCAAGTCTCGTGAATATAACACTTCTTTCTGAAAATTCTCTCTGGGTAATGTTGTACAATTATGCAACAGGTTGTGAGTCTTATTCAGAAACTTCACATTATAAACAGAATTGTAACTTTGGCCGGAATCCTACCACTGTTCACATTGGCCAGATTTTCCCATCCTGCTGCAGTGAACAGAGATTTGGCTGGGTTCCAAATTCTCCGACCTCACTGCAGCGGAAGCGTGGTGTGAATGGGCAGTAAGATCACGCCCTTTGTCTTTGGTTTTTAATAAAGGAAATGGCAGCACCTCAGCATGGAGCGGGAAGTGCACATTCATCACTTGGAGCTTGGAATAACGGGGGCGATTCTCGTTGCCAAGCTGACTGCCGTAAATTGGAAAAAAGCTTCTTTAATATGGTTGTGAGGTGAATTAGCTGCCCACTCCAAGGAGACAGGCAGCCAATTTGTCCAATTAAATCTCCTGCTGAAGAGCTATTTTACAGGAGCACAGGCATTATGAGATGCTCCACTGCACGAAGAGGTCACTTGCTTCATGGAGGTGACACCCTGCGACAGCCTGGGGCCAGTCAGAGATCAGGCTGATGAGCAGGGAAAGCAGCCTCATTATTTGGAAGTGGGAAGTCCCCTGAGTTTCTTATTTTTATTGGTACTTTCTTGATTTGTTGGCTTTACTTCTCCACCAGTATAATGTTCTGTTTCATCTGACCAAAAACATACAAGCTATTTAATGGTCATGGCATTATAATTTCCAGCAGTGTGCATAATCCAAAATGTCAGTCTTCAGAATACGGAACCAGATCCATTTGTATTAAGTCTGCATACTTCATGGCCTCTGGTAAAACAAAACTAGGAAACTTGCATTTGATGCGATATCCTTTCACTTCAAAGTGCAAAAAGTAACCTTCAGAAGATATATAAACTATTTAGTAGTTCGGACAGGTGGTGACTTCCACTAAAAGTTAAGCTCACCCTGAATAAATTCCTTCTCTGTTATTTTGTGAAACAATCAAAATTCTGCATTCTACCATGGCTGATATAAATGCCACATTCAGCTTTGGGTTACAGAACCTCTGCTGGATTAGCCTATTTTCTATTCTCCAGATAATTGGTTATTTGTATTTGAGAAGCACTCCTTTAGAAACAAAATCAGGCTGATAGACCTCAGCTCACAACTCCCAATGTCACAAACAAAGTTTTTAAAAAATTTTAAGAGTCTGGGACATGCATATGTTCACGCCCAACAAAATATTTAGATGAATTTAAATTGATTCCTTCCTACAGGTCAGTGGGAGCTCTTCAATGCAGCCTGCAGTGTCCTGCACCTGACCTTGCAGCAGCATGAAACTGAAGCTGCCACAAGACACAGAAGTTTCAAATGAAGTCAAGGTCAAAGCATCAAACGTTGCCATCAAAAGTTGTACAGGACCACATCTTAGACCAGCACTACCATGGTATTTATTGGGGCGGCATGGTGGCACGGTGGTTAGCACTGCTGCCTCACAGTGCCAGGGACCTGGGTTCAATTCCAGCCTCGGGTCACTGTCTGTGTGGAGTTTGCACATTCTCTCCATGTCTGCGTGGGTTTCTTCCGGATGCTTCGGTTTCCTCCCACAGTCCAAAGATGCGCAGGTTAGGGTGATTGGCCTTGCTAAATTCACCCTAGTGTCAGGGGGATTAGCAAGGTAAATATGTGGGGTTACGGGAATAGGGCCTGGGTGGGATTGTGGTCAGTGCAGACTCGATGGGCCAAATGGCTCCTTCTGCACGGTAGGGGTTCTATAGATTCTATTCCCACCCTAAGCCCCACATTAAAAACTTTGTCAAATGTCTTTGTCGGTTATCCCAGCCTCCAAGGTGAACTTAATTAGTCAGTGATCATATACATATCTGCCGACAATGCAGGCTCAGCAGCCGATCGTCCTGTAAACAAAATCAGATTTTCAAATAATCTGTTCTTTCCATGGCTTCAACAATTGCTACGGTACAACCTTCCTGATTCAATGTCTGCAACTTGAAAAGTAATTCACAAATACCAAGTTACATCTATGCAATACCAAGCTTCTTCAGCAGCATTTAGATCTTGGCTCGGCGAGTGACCAGCTATACCTACTCCTGTCCCTTTCCTTCTTGTCAGCTGCTGCTCACACATGTGTACCAACTGCCCCCAGCTCACAATCCCACCAGGATGTTGATTTCTGTGCTGGTGCTTGAGAAAGATGGCCCAGGTAAAGGCACATCTTCTTGGGGCTGGTTCTCCTTGTGCCAGGACTAACACCTCACCCTCCATAGTTTTTTAATAAAATTTGTATAGATATCCTCATGGCTATTTCTAAAATTTTGAAAACTGGATAAAGACTTCGGGCTAAACATATGTCTGTTTGTGACCCTCAAACAAAAGGAGATATCTGGCAGTATTGAAGACATTTACACCTTGTTACCCATGAAGAGACACTAAATACTTCTCTTGGGTTGCACAGACAAAATTCAAAGAGAGTTACACAAAGGCTATCTGCATTTCATAACGCAAGTTGGCCAACCAGAGACTACTCATCTGTTAGGACAAACGGTCTGCAACCTTACTTTCTATTCTTAATGGCTGAGACATCTGACCATCTCAACCCAGATGAGGAATACACATCCCGGCCGGAACTTGCCCGCCTCGCGGTAAAAAAGGCTCACAGAACAGAATCCTCCGTTGGCCTCGGGCAAGATTTTACAAACCTCGTCCAAGCAAGATGGTAAAATCCCACCCCCGCTTGTCTAAGCCAGATTAGAGAGGTGTGATTCATGTGAAAAGGACTTCTGGCTTGTGGAACCAGTGATATTACCTTGTGGAACCGAAAACGAAGCCTGATGTTTCCCATCTTACATGCAGCCTTACATAATAAGAGCTTTGCCCAGATTGAATATCTAGCCCCATCTATACAGTTCCTGCTGGAAATATTGCCCACAAAACTGATACATCTCTGCATACCTGTCTCATCGTATAAAGTCAACACCAACAAAAAAGTGAATCATTGGTTTTTAACCCACCTACCTCCATGAAGGAATACTTCATTGGACTTCGATTCTGGACTTTGGAAGCCACTCTGTGGTGTTTGAATGGTACATATATTTTTTCTCTATCCCTCTTTTACTATATGAATGCAAACCAGACAATGTTTTGGCCCTCCTCCCGCACCTTGAATGTGTGCATATAAATTAACCCTTTAAGTTCATCTGACCTTGAGTTTGCTGTTGGGCTATGAATATAAACGGATATGTCAGGAGAATCTGGATATGCGCAGAAAAAATAGAGTTGTTGTAGTGGAAGACTTCAATTTCCCTGGTATAGACTGGAAAGTGCTGAGGGCTGGGGGTCTGGACAGGGAGGAATTTGAAAAATGCATACTGGAAGGTTATTTGGAACAGTATGTAGATAGCCCAACTAGAGAGGGGGCTATACAGGATCTAGTTCTGGGAAATGAGCCCGGTCAGGTCGTCAAAGTTTCAGTAGGGGAACATGTGGCAAGTAGTGACCACAACTCTGTTAACTTTAGGATAGTAATGGACAAGAACGAGTGTTGTTCTAAGGGTAGGATGCTAAATTGGGGTAAGGCTAACTATAACCGGATTAGGCAGGAATTGGTGGCCGTTGATTGGGAGAGGCTGTTCAGGGGCAAGTCCACATCTGGCATGTGGGAATCTTTTAAGGAACAGTTGATAAGGCTGCAGGATAGGCATGTGCCTATAAAAAGGAAGGATAGGAAAGCTAGGATTCAAGAGCCGTGGATAACCAGGGAAATCGAGGATCTGATCAAAAAGAAAAGAGAGGCGTGCGTTAAGTCCAGGCAACTGAAAACAGATGGAGCTCTGGCAGAATACAGAGAGAGTAGGAAAGATCTCAAACGGGGAGTTAGAAGGGCAAAAAGAGGGCACAAAATGTTCTTGGCAGATAGGATTAAGGAGAATCCTAAGGCATTTTATTCATATGTCAGGAACAAAAGAGTTGTCAGGGAAAAAGTCGGACCTCTCAGGGACAAAGGAGGGGAATTATGCTTAGGACCCAAGGGAATAGGGGAGATCCTAAATGAATACTTCAGTATTCACAAAAGAGAGGGACTTGTTGACTGGGAGTGTCTCAGAGGGAGGTGTTGACCCGTTAGAGAGAATCTCCATTACAAGGGAGGAAGTGTTAGGTTTTTCAGGTAACATTAAAACTGACAAATCCCCAGGGCCTAATGGCATCTATCCTAGACTGCTCAGGGAGACAAGCGATGTAATTGCTGGGCCTCTGAAGGAAATCTTTGTCTCTTCATTGGACACAGGTGAGGTCCCTGAGGATTGGAGGATAACGAATGTGGTACCATTATTTAAGAAGAGTAGCAGGGATAACCCGGGTAATTATAGGCCACTGAGCTTGACGTCCATGGTAGGGAAGTTGTTGGAGAGAATTCTTAGAGACAGGATGTATGCGCATTTAGAACGGAATGATCTCATTAGTGGCAGACAGCATGGTTTTGTAAGACGGAGGTCATGCCTCACAAATTTGGTGGGGTTTTTTGAGGAAGTGACAAAAACGGTTGACGGAGGAAGGGCCGTGGATGTCGCCTATATGGATTTCAGTAAGGCATTTGACAAAGTCCTTTATGGCAGGTTGGTTAAGAAGGTTAAGGCTCATGGGATACAAGGAGAGGTGGCTAGATGGGTAGAAAACTGGCTTGGCCACAGGAGACAGAGGGTAGTGGTCGAAGGGTCTTTTTCCGGCTGGACGTCTGTGACCAGTGGTGTTCCGCAGGGCTCTGTACTGGGACCTCTGCTATTTGTGATATATATAAATGATTTGGAAGAAGGTGTAACTGGTGTTATCAGCAACTTTGCGGATGACACGAAGATGGCTGGACTTGCGGATAGCGATGAACATTGTCGGACAATACAGCAGGATATAGATAGGCTGGAAAATTGGACGGAGAAATGGCAGATGGAATTTAATCCGGATAAATGTGAAGTGATGCATTTTGGAAGAACTATTGTAGGGGGGAGTTACACAATAAATGGCAGAGCCATCAAGAGTATAGGAACACAGAGGGACCTAGGTGTGCAAGTCCACAAATCCTTGAAGGTGGTAGCACAGGTGGAGAAGGTGGTGAAGAAGGCATATGGTATGCTTGCCTTTGTAGGACGGGGTATAGAGTATAAAAGCTGGAGCCTGATGTTGCAGCTGTATAGAACGCTGGTTAGGCCACATTTGGAGTACTGCGTCCAGTTCTGGTCGCCGCACTACCAGAAGGACGTGGAGGCTTTAGAGAGAGTGCAGAAAAGGTTTACCAGGATGTTGCCTGGTATGGAGGGTCTTAGCTGTGAGGAGAGATTGGGTAAACTGGGCTTGTTCTCCCTGGAAAGATGGAGAATGAGGGGAGACCTAAGAGAGGTGTACAAAATTATGAAGGGTACAGATAGGGTGAACAGTGGGAAGCTTTTCCCCAGGTCGGAGGTGACGATCATGAGGGGTCACGGGCTCAAGGTGAGAGGGGCGAGGTATAACTCAGATATCAGAGAGACGTATTTTACACAGAGAGTGGTGGGGGCCTGGAATGCGCTGCCAAGTAGGGTGGTGGAGGCAGACACGCTGGGATCATTTAAGACTTACCCGGATAGTCACATGAGCAGTCTGGGAATGGAGGGATACAAACGAATGGTCTAGTTGGACCAATGAGCGGCACAGGCTTGGAGGACCGAAGGGCCTGCTTCCTGTGATGTACTGTTCTTTGTTCTTTAATATGCACACTACTTCTCAAGGGAGAGGCAAATCAAAAACATCTTTTGTCTTAAAGATGGGTAGTGAGAGGAGAAATCAGTGTTGTTTAAATTAACACCCTCCACTCCATAATATTCTTGATGTTTTTCCATAGAAACACCATGTCTCAGGAAGAATATTTAAAAATGAGAGGAAGACAAGGGTCTGCAGGTAATGGGGAGGTGAAGGTGCTGTAGATATGTGACCATATATGGTAGCACCAGATTGCCATCCTGTCTCTATAGATTTTTGCTTGAGGAGAAAAGGAGGTAAGAGAAATAGGCAGGCACCATGCCAACCAAATCCTCAAGCCTCTCTCCCCAGCCCTCGACACAATCCCCAGCTCCGAGGTTTCCTGCTATACTTGTGCATCAAAATTGTTTGTACCTCTCATTAATTCTAACAGATATTCACCCAGTCCAAACATCATCATAAGCGGAAATCAATTTCTTAATCATCTCCTAAGAATGTGCCTGTTCTCTGCAGAAAAACTGGTGCTGCTTCAAAATGAGCCCATCTGCCTTCTTCAGAGGAACACATTTATCATTGCTTTAAACGTTCTTGAAGCTTCCCTCATTGGAATATATTTTATGTGTTTAAAATCTATGATTAAACTAAATCAAGAAACAGTCTTTGGCATTTTTATTTCTGCATAATTCGATTTTTGGTGTAAATGTTATGAATTTAATCAGACAACTTTTTAAATTTAAAAGTCTGCTCTTGTACTTGCTGCCATGATTTTGCGGTAATGTGCGTGCATGTTATTTGGTACAAGTGCAAATGTGTTTAGCTCAAAATGTAATGAATTGAAAATTAAAACATATCATTTCTTATCAATTTGATTCACTCCGCTGCAGTTTAGAAATCATATTAAATCTCCAATAAAAGCAACACATGGTGCAATCAATGCTGTGAGGAACAGGATCAATAATGTAGGAAAAATAGACAATATTGGGCTAGAAAGCAAGGCAATCAATTACTCAGTCAATTCAAGGTAGCAGCGGTTAAGGATAGTTTCAATTTCCTAATTTACAAAATAAAAATGATTTTACAATATTTCTCAGAAGATCTAGCCAATTTAGAAATTAGGGAGTGTTATTCTCTGTATATGATTAGGATTAGCTGAAAGCAGAGCTGTAAGAAGATAACAAGCCCAAAAGATTACAATGTGAATTTAAAATTGGCTAAGAGACAAGTCAAAATGTGATGATAAACAATAGATGCTCAGACTGGAGGGAAGTGCACAGAGGTGGCTCCCAGTGGGTGGTCGGACCACAGTATTTTTTAATATATAATGGTAATTATTATATCAATAAGGAGGATTTGAGCACTGGGGGACATAACATCAATAATTACAGAAGTCAAAACTTGGGTGCAGTGAGAGATAGGCAGTAAGAGACTTCAGGAGTACATAGATGGTCTGGTAAGTGAGCAGACACATGGTAGATGAAACTCAATGCAGAAAAAATTTAAGCGATCCATTTTGTGAGGAAGAATGGAGAGAGGTGATGTAAACAGTGGCAGCAGGGCATGAATGGCCAGGGAATTCCGGCCCCGAATACAAAAGTAAAGAAGCTTTGCCAAATCATTGAGCTGGAGTATTGTGCCCAATACTGGGTATCACATTATCAGATCAATTCCAAGTCCTTAAAGATGGTGCAGAGGAGAGTTAATAAAATAATGCTTAAACTTTTTAACCTCAGAAATGAGTTGCCATTGTCTGCATTGATTATATGAAATTAAGCCAATAGCTGTAACAGTTGGCCAAAGATGATGGTGATGGTGACAGTGGGGAGACGGCAAGGAGATTATGGTACAATTGTTACTTGACTAGTAATTCAGAGACTCATGCCAGAAATTTACCGGCACACCCGGAGTGGGTGAGACTCGCAGAACGGTATTCTCTGCTGGCCTCGGGCAGGATTTTACGAATCTTGGGCAGGCAAGGCGGTAAAATTTCAGCATCAGTCTAATACTGAGTCATGGACTCAGATCCCACCATAACTACTGATGGAATTTAAATTAAGTTTATAAATCTGGAATATAAATCTGGTCTCCTTGTAATGGTAACAATAATAACTAAAAACCCATCCTATTCACTAATATCCTTAAAGGAAGCAAATCTGCCATCTTTACCTAGCCTGGACTTCATGTGATTCCAGACCCACAGCAATGTGCTTGACTCTTAACTGCTCTCTGAAATGGTCCAGCTCAGTTCAAGGGAAATTAGGGATGGACAATAAATACTGGTCTCGTCAGTGACACTCATATCCCATGAATGAATAAAAGTAAGTGTGGTCTGCAGAACAGAGGGTATTAGAACCATCAACACTTAACATCACATGGTTCAAGCATGAATGGGTGGAATCTACATGGTTGTAGGAAGGAGGAGAACCCAGGAAGAATAAATAAGGCTAAGGTCATCCCTCTCTGTTTGGTTCTGTGAAGAAGTACAATGTTTCAATGAGAATTATTACACACACACATACAATGTATGACTCCTACGTCTGATAAATAAAAAGAGTAGCATTGTGTGAACAAGAAATATTGATTTTGAGTGTTATTTTGAATCTGTTTGAAGATTCTAAGACATAAATCTATCATCTGAATAAAAAATGGAAGTTGCCCTTCAGTTTTGAGTCTGATTTCTTCCCGTTTTCGTACAGTGGACTATTTGTTAGCAACATTCAAAAGGAAATTAGACATATATAATCCTCACCAATTAAAACATTAAAGTTTGAAATGAACGGTTGCTTATATTGGCCATAGAGCCCAAATCATTCAGCATTCAATGTATACCAATTTCAAAGTTTCCATTTATAGAACCTTATGTGCTTTATTTTATTTTGAGCAGTTTGCTTACTATGGCATTGCAAGAGTGAAGTATGTAAAAAAACATTTCTCTGTTATGTTTTATAGATAAAAACTGTCAGGTAACTGCACAGAGGATAAATAGGATGGTTTCTTCATAGCACTCCATTTGTGCTAGGCTGGAATATTAACTGGTGCAAAAAAACAGATTAAGAAATATCCACCGAAGCTCTGGCTTCTAATCTGATAAATCAATGATGTGATTTAGTTCTTTGGGTCAGGCACAGAATTCCCATTTGTTATTCAAATTATCAGCATTACTGTATAGTATTTGCCACTGTTTAGTATTACACACTGCCTCCCGAGTGAAACAACAGAAGGATGATGTTTTTGTCCAATTTTTGGGGAGGTCTCATGAAATTCCTTGAACAATGGAGTGCCACACCTCCAGCGGAGAAGGAGAAACGTTCAAAAGAATTGAAATAACTGAGTCATTTGTCAGGTCCCAGGTCTGCCTGTAAGGTTGCCCATTCAAAGATAGCTTTGAGAGACTTGGTTGTTGATTGATGATGATATATTTCGTACTATCACGTTAGGCCGGCCAGTGCATATGAAAGGAAATTTGTGTCCATATGAACACGTCCACTATAAGCTGTGCAACTGTACTTGCAAAACCAAATATTTCAGGGCTGGAGAGAAAGAGAGAGCAGGGCTAATTGGGTAATCTGTTCATAGAATTGGGGTAGACA
The DNA here is from genome assembly GCF_964213995.1 of Mustelus asterias. Classification (NCBI taxonomy): domain Eukaryota; kingdom Metazoa; phylum Chordata; class Chondrichthyes; order Carcharhiniformes; family Triakidae; genus Mustelus; species Mustelus asterias. Next base: position 69,369,635 of record NC_135810.1, on the reverse strand, counting down.
TGATGGGCCGAATAGCCTCCCTCTAGATGCACAAGCTTTTAGAGAGGCAATTGTGTTGTGGTCAGTTTTACTTGGATATCTAAAATTATATTCAGAGAAAAAAAACACAAACTCTCTGGAATTCAAAGTCTTACAATGTATTGTACTCTACTTTTACAATTCAAGTGATTTACTGATCAGATTTCTTTTGCTACCCAAGTTTCAGAGGACAGAGTATAAAATATGAGCCCCAGGTGAAAGAAAGCAATAACTTTTCTTTTATAAGGTATTGAAATGATTTCATATTGTTGTCTTTCTTTTTGTAGCACATGAATATTATTAAAGCAGTACACTTCCAAAGCAGTATACTTGTTCATGTTCATTTTAACTTGGTTGTTAACAGGTACTAAAATTGGCTGAAAACCTTTATGCTTACAATGTTGATTGGTACTGTATGCAGCATTTCTTTTGAGATCTAAGCAAATATCTTGGCTGTTATACACTTAACTAGTGCATTGACATCCCACCAGGGCAGCTGATGGAATTTGAATTCAATAAAAATTCCCACTTTGGCTAACTCAACATCCTGTATCCCTTAGTCATAGAATCATAGAAACCCTACAGTGCAGAAGGAGGCCATTCGGCCCATCGAGTCTGCACCGACCAGAATCCCACCCAGGCCCTACCCCCACATATTTACCCGCTAATCCCTCTAACCTACACATCCCAGGACTCTAAGGGGCAATTTTTTTTTTTAACCTGGCCAATCAACCTAACCTGCACATCTTTGGACTGTGGGAGGAAACTGGAGCACCCGGAGGAAACCCACGCAGACACGAGGAGAATGTGCAAACTCCACACAGACAGTGACCCGAGCCGGGAATCGAACCCGGGACCCTGGAGCTGTGAAGCAGCAGCGCTAACCACTGTGCTACCGTGCCGCCAGTAACCAGACGTTTCCCCTTCTCTGCTGGAGGTGTGGCATTCCATTGTTCAAGGAACTTCATGATGCCCCCAAAACAATTGGACAATTAAGAATCTACTGATGACTATGAAACTATTGTCGATTCTCAGAAAAACCCATCTGGTTCACTAATGTCTTTTAAGGAAGGAGATCTGTCATCTTTACCTGGTCTGGCCGACATGTAACTCCAGAGCCACAGCAATGTGGTTGACTCTCAACTATCATCTAAGGGTGTTGGTGGGGTTTTCAAGGTGACTGTGTATCGCCGAAACTTCAGACAGTACAAGACTCATGAAGCCAGTGTCTCAGGTTAAAGACGTAAGTTTTATTTTGACCAGCGGCCACTAGGAGAAATTATCGAAGAGTCCTAGGCCCCTCCAGGTGTAGAGCAGCCAGGCATCTCCAATAGATTCTGACATATACAATTCAAAACAGATCAATTATTCACTTTCTTATCAGATACATCTGCCTTTCATTTGTTTTGAATCAATCATCATCAATATGTTTAAATCAACAATAATACCTGTCATATACTTTAGCCAATTGCATCTTACCTTCTGGCATAATAGTATTTCATTTGCCTATAAAATCCGGACCTACCTTCCCATTTTGTCTAACTTAACATCCTGTATCCCTTAGTGACCAGACGCTAGCCACAAAGTTCAAAGTGAGCATTCCCATAAGTTCCCCTACAGGTCACTGCCATACCAGATTAACACATGATTCCATGTCTGGGCATGCATCCATCTTATCTGGACAGTGAATAATCTCTATTCATGAAGTTTGATTAAGTGTTTTGAATGTTTCACTCCATTAGATAGTCTACTGATAAAACTTACATATTCCCAAGGTTTCAATATTCCCTTAGAATATGGCTTTGTCCTAATGCCCTTTACCATGATGCTTTACAGCAACCTGCCTTTGGCTAAAGTGAACAATAATTCTTAAAAATACATTAATACATTCAAAATATCAGCATACATTTTAAAATCATAATTGATTGTTTAAATCTCTTACTGCATTTCATATGTGTGTAAACTGCTTTCTTGCTAGCTTATAAATCTGTTTTAAAGTCATTTAACTCAATGCTGGTAGTTCTATCAGTGTCTTCAAGTCTAATGGTTTAAAAATCTTTACCAGCCTATTAGGATTTCTTCCCCTTACAAAGGGCAACGAGAGATGGGCAATAAATGCTGGCCAGCCAGCGAAGCTCGTATCCCATGAATGAAAACAAAATGACTACAAGAAAATTGGACGCATCTGAAGTGTCCCTACATAGACTTAGATCAAATTTGAGCAGCGTTGTTCCACAGAGAACAAAATGGAAACACTTTGGGGTCAGGTGGTGTACATTCATCAAGTTCAATTTGCACCAGGGTTTTATTTACTGCTCCTATTGCTGTTGTTAAACCATTGGTGTTGCTGTTATGATACTGGAAAATCTGCAGGCTTGGCCTGAAATGTGGCATGTACCATTCATGTCACAAAATTAGGTGACAGAAAATGAGCATCTCCAATAAGATGAAGTCTAACCACCTCCCCTGGATATTCAATGACGCAGCTTGGGGCTTGCCATTGATTGGAAATTCAACTAGCTTTCCTGCATAAAAGCCATGCTTCCTGGAGCAGATGCTGGGGATTATGCTGTGTGCAGTTCACCTCCTAACTTTCCAAAACCTTTTCACCTCCTCTAAAGCATATGTCATGGAGTGAGTGATGAAGTATGCTCCACTTGTCTGGATAGGTATGATCTGCAAATAAGGGAGCTGAACATGTACAGCCCTTTGGAATAACTGAGACCAGGATAAGCCAGATACCAGTGTAACAATATACAGAGTGCTAATTACCGGTGGGTCTCCATGATCATCAGGGCCCATCAAGCACATATAATAAAGGACCTCTCCAACTTTGTGCTGCCTTTTGGCAGCTAAATATCACAACAGTGACTAGAATGGTTGATGAGGGAAGGGCCGTGGATGTCGTCTATATGGACTTTAGTGAAGCGTTTGACCAAGTCCCTCATGGCAGATTGGTGCAAAAGGTTGGATCTCATGGGATAAAGGGGGAGGTGGCTAGATGGGTGGAGAACTGGCTTGGTCACAGAAGACAGAGGATGGTAGTGGAAGGATCTTTTTCCGGCTGGATGCCTGTGACTAGTGGTGTTCCGCAGAGCTCTGTACTAGGACCTCTGCTGTTTGTGATTTATATAAACGATCTGGAAGAAAGTGTAACTGGGGTGATCAGTAAGTTTGCGGACGACACAAAAATGGCTGGACCTGCAGATAGTGAGGAACATTGTCAGAGGCTACAGATGGATATAGATAGGCTGGAAATTTGGGCAAAGAAATGGCAGATGTAGTTCAATCCAGATAAATGCGAAGTGATGCATTTTGGTAGAAATAATGTAGGGAGGAGCTATACGATAAATGGCAGAACCATAAAGGGTGTAGATATGCAGAGGGACCTGGGTGTGCAAGTCCACAGATCCTTGAAGGTGACGTCACAGGTGGAGAAGGTAGTGAATAAGGCACATGGCATGCTTGCTTTTATAGGACAGGGCATAGAGTATAAAAGTTGGGGTCTGATGTTGCAGTTGTACAGAATGTTGGTTAGGCCGCATTTGGAATACTGCGCCCAGTTCTGGTCGCCACACTACCAGAAGGACGTGGAGGCTTTAGAGAGAGTGCTGAGGAGGTTTACCAGGATGTTGCCTGGTATGGAAGGGCTTAGTTATGAGGAGAGATTGGGGAAACTGGGGTTGTCCTCACTGGAAAGACGGAGGATGAGGGGTGACCTAATAGAGGTGTATAAAATTATGAAAGGCATAGATAGGGTGAACGGTGGGAAGCTTTTTCCCAGGTCGGTCGTGACGTTCATGAGGGGCCATAGGTTCAAGGTCAGGGGGGAGAGGTTTAACACGGATATCAGAAGGATGTATTTTACACAGAGGGTGGTGGGGGCCTGGAATGCGCTGCCGGGCAAGATGGTGGAGGCGAACACACTGGGAACATTTAAGACTTATCTAGACAGCCACATGAACGGAGTGGGAATGGAGGGTTACAAAAGAATGGTCTAGTTTGGACCAGGGAGCGGCGCGGGCTTGGAGGGCCAAAGGGCCTGTTCCTGTGCTGTATTGTTCTTTGTTCTTTGTTTTTTTTTAACAGGTAATCCAGGGCTGTGTAAGTAACCAAATGGTCTTTAACTGTCCACATATTCACCCAATTTCCACCATGCAGGCAAGGTTAAAAATCTCCCCCTTAATTTATGTAAGAGTTGGTCATAATAAACCTGCGTGGAATTAAGCAACATTGAAATGTTTTAATAAAAGTTTATTCTTTTCAATGTCGATACAATCAGGCTTCCTTTTCTTTCTTTGGACTCTGGTGACACTTGACCTCGGATACAGTGGCTGGAAATTTTCTGTCCCGGCTGCCACGGGAATCGGGTGAGGCAGAAAATTCGGCGGACCATTTAAAGACCCGTTAAGCTCGGATGGGAATTTCCAGTTTTGGGGTGCGTGCAGCCGTAAAATCCCGCACCACGTTACAGATGTGCAGATGCAGATGACACCCAGTTTAGAGTACAATCACTGAAGGGGAACTAATTTGGGCATATTCTGATTTTTTTCTCACTCTCTTACTTCTCATCACTTCTCACTCTTCCTCTTTTTGCCATATATACAATTAACAAGGACACAGGCCAATGAGAAATCGCTAACTCAATGTGTAGAACATATTCATTCAGGAACCTGCAAGGCCATGTTGCAACATGTAAAAATCAAACTGCTTTTAAATAGCTCCATGTGTGTCAATAAACTGACTTGTTTGTCCAACTGTGGATGAAATTCTTCTATCTGGAGCTAAGCCCCATGGCAGGGTTTGGGATGGAGAGCATTTCAAACTGCAGAGGCCAATGGGAAATTACACAATATCTTCTGGCCCTGACCTCATTAATTATGTATCAATATTCCATTGTAGCACAGGTTTGATGGCGCGTGTCCTGAGATCATATCCTGGCGCCATATTTAAAAGGTACTAGGAATCCTTACTGTCAGAATTTACCATTGGGGATGTCACAATGGGGAGCTGAAGGTCAGGTGCCCAGCAACCTCTCCCTGTACGTCCTCCTCGATCATGTTGAGGTCAGGAAGAATGTACTTTACACAGCTGATGGTAGCAAGAGGCCAGCAAGGAAACCAATGCAGCATGGGCCATGGTGGCCGATGCCATAAATGTCTAGTGGGTACACAGGAGGTTGACAACCCATTGCTGCAAGAGGATGAATGACCTCATTGGCTCTGCCAGGATAAGTCTCATCCATGGTCGCACAATCCACAAAGACTCTAATAGGTCAGGGTCCAAGGATCCGTGGTAACGGCATGTCCTGCCTCACAGCGTGGTTGGAAAATTCCGGATGGACCTTCATTTGTATCCCAGTAGCGGGATGCCAATCAGTTGCACATTGGCATGATTCTCAATCCACCATAGCTGGCACCAGCGAAAGATCCCAAATGAAATTCACAGCGGCACAACTCCCACTGAGTTCACCCTTCCTCTACCTCCCACTGAACCTGACTGCAGGGCATGTGAGAATTCCGCCCTATCTCCTGGACCCAATCTAACCATACTGGAAAAACGTTATGCAGTATTTGACATTGAATATTTAATATGACCCTTCTGTGAACTCTCACTAATACATTGAAGAAAAAAATTATATCATGCCAGTCAGACACAGTAAAATCTCGCTGGGAAAGGTATAGGTGCAGCATTTATGACCCACATTTAATGCAGTAAAACTGAATTGACATGGAAATTACTTGGATCTGTCTTCCATATGTAAATGTAGTGAATAAATCTGTAGTGAATAACCATATTTTAGAATGTTCTGCTGAAGTGAAAGATTTGTCTCCTATTGCACTGGCATATTCAGTTTGTGCTATAAGTTATTTTACTTCGAAGCTTGTGACAAGGGATTTCAATTTGGATCTTAAGGTGTCAAATTTCTGTTTGATTCATCAGTTCTTCCAAGCAAAAATAAGGTTAAAATGTTAATGTACTTACTGTAATAAAATAGAATATACCAGGGTCAATTAAAGAGCAATTTGGGAATAATTAGAACAAACAATGAACTAATTGACCAAAACCCCTCTCAGGCCTAATTTAAGGAGAAAAGGTTCATTTTGATGGATGTTTGGATGCATCCTCGTCTTAAAGGCACCTGCATTATCATTAAAGGGGCAAGGATAGTTAATGACCAGAAGAGTTTCTTTTGATTACTATCTGGGTGCCTTTTGATGGAGAATGGTACGTGCTGAATTAATATGTCAATCTCCGAATCTTTGCTTTATGCGTTGGTGGCTTAAATTTTCTTGAAAGGTTCTGTTGCGTGTGAATATATGCATGCTGTTGTACTGTGACTGGTGGCAGTACAACACCAAGCAGCAGCTGCAGCACCAATACAGCGTATATTGCTGAAAGCTGGGAAGAGGATGACACTGTGCTGCTAAGCAACCGTGGAAAAACAGAGAGAGCAAATGTGAAGTGACAGAATGATATAGGTGGAAAGTGCTGGATTTACTATGCTTCCCAGTATAATGGAATGATAAGTCAGTGAGAGAGTGTTTTCCTACTCTGATGTAGTGAAACATGTCAGGGGCGATCTTGAGCCCACACTTGCTATCCATGAGAATACCGACGAGGGCTCAAGATCCGGAAGTCAGATATTGACTCTCCCCCCATGCTGTATATTGACACCTTGGTCACATAGACATGGACCTGTCGAGGGGGTCTCCCTGTGGCACAAAGTTAAATATAGCCCCTGGGGGAGAGGGACATGGCTAGACAGTGCCCTGTCAATGCCCGCAGCACTGCCCCTTGGCATAAGTTGGCACTGCCAGGTTGGTACCAGGTCCATACCAACCTATGCCAAGGGGCAGACCCCAGTGGGAGCCTCATGGGGGTGGTGCGGGATTCAGTTAGATGTGGTGGTGGCTAGAGGAGCTGGGATGCCAACGATGGCCATTGGAGGGGGTTTGGGTGAGGGTGGGGTGGGGTGGAGGTGGGTGCCGGCTCAGACTGTGTTGGGGAAGTGAAGTGGGGGGGAGGGCGGAGGCTGAAAGAGCCAATGATTTTAGGGGAGAGGGGTGAAGGGGGCTGGTGATCATGGGAGTGAGGGGAAAGGATTGACGATGGAGGTGGGGATTAGAGAAGTGCTAACTTCAAATGGGGTGGAGAGGATCCTCTGAGACCGCTGTGGTGGGCTGGGGGGAGATTTACTCAAGTTATGATCGGAGCGTCCTTTAAAGATGGTGCCCCAATCTCTGAGCAGCCAGGTTTTGCCGATGTGGTGATGGCCCCCCACACCCCCATATGATGGCATGAAACACGCCCTCTTGATTGTGGTAAGATCTGGAGAGAAGGCTGCCCTCAGAAACACACTGAATTTCTCATCGGAAAGAACACTCAACCAATGTTTGGTAAGATTTAGTCTGTCTTTTTGGCTCACAAATTAGTCAGGCAAATTACTTCCACAGCTGACAAGGGAGCTTATGGTTATTTCCTTTTGTCCTCTTCCAAATAAGTTATATTGCAGGTGACGTAGTCCAGAATTCTATCACTATGTGTAGCAAGATAAGAGATAACCAGTACAGACGCAACAAAGCTTGATTGGAAATACCAGCCTTAAAATAAACGAACTAGCAACTCTCATCAGCAGTGCCGCATTTTGGGGAGAAATTTGCCTCTGATTTGCACCTCAAGCTGTTGGAGAAAATGAATGTGAAATTATGCCTTTACATCATTGCAACCTCTTCAGATGCAGAGATGCTGAAAATGAAGTTTATGTGGGGTACCATTCAGGAGTAAAAAATGATCTCATTTTGGATTGCTATTTGAGAGCAGAGCTGAGTGAAAGTTGTCTTTATTTTGTCACGACAGATTTACAATATACTATTGTCATTTCTGCACACCTACAGATGCACCATAGAAAGCATTCTTTCTGGTTGTATCACAGTTTTGTATCGCTCCTGCTCTGTCCAAGATTGAAAGAAACTACAAAGGGTCGTGAATGAAGCCCAGTCCATCACGCAAACCAGCCTCCCATCCATTGCCTCTGTCTGCACTTCCCGCTGCCTCGGCAAAGCAGCCAGCATAATTAAGGACCCCACGCACCCTGGACATTCTCTCTTCCACCTTCTTCCATCAGGAAAAAGATACAAAAGTCTGAGATCACATACCAAACGACTCAAGAACAGCTTCTTCCCTGCTGCCATCAGATTTTTGAATGGACCTACCTAACATTAAATTGATCTTTCTCTATAACTATAACTGTAACCCTACATTCTGCACTTTCTCCTTTCCTTCCCTATGAATGGTATGCTTTGTCTGTATAGCGTGCAAGAAGCAATACTCTTCACTGTATGCAAATACATGTGATAATAATAAATCAAATCAAAAAAAGCTGAGTATGATTACATTGACCTACTAATTACCCTATGCAGTGGTGTTTGGCAAGAATTGTCCAAGACTAAAAATCACACATTTTTAATCAGGTTTCAGAAGAAACTATGCCCATCATTCTGTGGCATATTATTCACCATGCTCAATGGTATATCTGGTAAGTACTGGTTGACACATTTTCACTTTGGGCAGAATATTGTTGGTAATTGGATGTAGACCGTTAACCATCGCGCCAATAAATTTCACTGGAAAGGACATCTAGGTGGGTTGAATTTTGAGGTCAATTACCATAAATTGTCTGCCTGCACCCAAGGCAAGAATAACTGTCTAGATGTGGCCTCACTGTTGCTTAACAAAAATGTCTCTATCGTTTCAATGTTCTTTTGTATCGACTTACATTTACCAAGGATCAAAGGGTCAGGGAGGACCAGGATGGTGAAGACAGCTTTATAAAGAAGTCTTTTGTACCAATTTACCATTGATGACAAACTATGGGACCCAAAGTCACAATCAACAAATACACACCTTAATTCAGTTCAGAAGTTAGGAGCACCTCTCCAACAACACCATGTTAGATGATGAAATCATCCACCGCCCAGCAAAATCAAAATCACCATTTGGCAGATTCATCCATCGGCTTTAGAAAGGGCATGGAGATTATCTAAGATGGTGGTTCTCATATCGCTTCTCAATGGCTGTGATGCATGGACAACCTACTGGTGCCACATAAAGCAATGAAATGCATTTCATCTTCTTTGCTTAAAAGCTATCTGCAACATCAAACCGTTGGACACAATCTTTAACACCAAATCTCTTGCAAGATGCCACATACCTGGTATCGAGCATAAGCTCATTCGAGATCAGATTCACTGGGTTGGTCATTTGGTTCACATGGAGCATTTCCACAAATGCAGATACAAAGACATTCTGAATGCCAATCTCAGAGCCTGCATGCATGCAGAAAAACGAACGCTGTAAAGATCCAAATGAAGAAGTCTCCATCATCAAACAATCTTAACATTTGAGGAGAACAGTCAGGTTCCTACAGACAAGCAAGTATACCACAAGGCCAGTGCCTGCACCACCCCTTTAACAGTGACTTCATATGGAATATTTTCAACCACATCTGTAAATCACGAATTGGCTTAACATGACTTTTGGGATCATTCCAGATGGTGAACAATTGGTCTCTTTGTTGAATGCACATCTGTCGAAGTGGCAGGAGAATCCACCATTATCGCCATTTACATATGCCAGTATTGTATTTAGCTTTCAAGTGATAATCTGCACTGTGATCATACTTGTACTTTTTTGATAACTATTGCAACCAAAACATCTTCACAGTTCCTTCCCTTTGTAAGCATATCCTGGCAGAACAAAGTCACAAATGCAGCTCGTCTTCCCAAAGGCATCTTTGTTAGTGTTCATCAATCAGTGGCAGCTTCATTAGCTCAAGCAGTCTGCAGCATAGAAGACTGCATGTATACACAAGGATTCTCTGTATGGTGAGGTAGCCAGGGTCCGACTACCAGTAGGACACCCAAAGCTTTATGTCTAGGATGCGTGCAAACATGACTTGCAAACATGGATTACGAAAATGAGATTCAACAGCAGGAAAGTATTGTTACCTCATAGTGGGGCTGTTTATTAAGTAGATGGGCCAAATGGCCTCCTTCCGCACTGCAGGGTTTCTATGATTCTAAGTACCATTTGTTTCCAACCATGATACTTTTGTTTTTTTGCTAAAGCTGCCAACTTAGTCACATATTTATTATTAAATATTTATATTAAAATAGTTTCTAAAACTCAGAAATTGGATCTTCCAATACATTTACTACATATGTGATCCCTTTAGTGTTACTAAATGCACCTGAACTCTTCCTCCATAACAGACTGTTAACCTCCTTTTCAGCCTAAGGATCAGCTTTTGTCCTCTACAATAAAAGTGTTCTGCACTTTCCAATATTGCGACACTTTCTCTGTATTTAATGAGCTGTGAACAAATTCAGCTGCAGCTCCGCCTACCTCATTTCCTTAAGCATTCTTGGATGCATTCCATTGGATTTGTCATTTCATGAATATTCAAGAATCTCTTTCTCTAATTGCCATGTCATTACTAATCTCTGCTTTCTTCATTAATTTGGATGTGCTTCTCATCTCTGCAAAAGAAAGTGAATGACATATTTCTATGAAGGAAGTTGTTATGAGAATTTCCAATGTATGGTTCTCTCCCACTTGCTCATCTGTCCTCCATTTAAACATTTCCTACTTTCTTGACTCGAAATGCATCCTTAACTCACGTTTTATCCATTCGAATATAGTTTTATAGTGTTCACATTTGATTTTATGTGTTGGGTTATATGTTAAGCCGTTTTAAATTAGTTTTGTAGGCAGTATTTTCAAATTGCTACCTTTTGAATCTTGAAACAGTTACTAATTTTATGCTTTTTAAATTTCCCTGTTTATTATGTAGATGTATATTTTGACATTTCCTTCTTCTGTAAAACATCTATTTAATTTGCACTGTATAATCTGTAAAAGCATCACATATCCACTGCACTGAGGAGATTGATGTGAGCTAAATGACCTCTGTTCTGTTTGAAAGTGCAACCTTGGGCTGTTCGGTGTTCCGAAGAACAGTCATATTCGATTTGAAATGTTAACTCTGTTTCCTCATATTTATTATGAACAACTAAAGGCCAACCAGCAAGCAAGTATGGGCAAGACACAAATGTAGTTCAAAAGAATATTTATGTGCTTCAAGTACCAAACAGAAATTTAATAACACAACAATGTCTTGGACACACATGTGCGCGCCCTAGTGCAACTACACCAGGCTTCAGCAGAGGTAGAGGCAGGCTGCTCAGAGTTCGGTCTTACTGGCCATTCATGCCATGCTCCCGCTGCAGTGAGGTTGGTGAATTTGACACCCAACCAAATCTCCGTTCACTGCAGTGGGATGGGAAAATCCTGCCGGTATGAACAGTGGTAACATTCTGGCCTCAGTTTCCATTCTGGCTGTTGAGATACTCCTAAACAATGTCCTGTAGTTTTTGTAGTCCATCGGGTCCAGCCATAGAATGCTTCACCTGTTATGGTATGTTAGAAACATAGAAACATAGGGGACGATTCTCCCAAAAGTGCTGAATTGGTGGGAAAACTGTTCTAAATCCCGACTGTTCTGACAGTTCAGCTTCTCAGCTGAATCTCCGCACTCTGTGCACTGAAGAGGTCCCAGTAGTGAATCTCATTAAAAACCCAGGGGGGCGGGGCCTATTTGTACTGGAGTTTGACAGTTCTGGAACTCTGCGCATGCGCAGTGACCCCAAACTGTCAAACTCCCGTTTGCTGGCCAGCCTGGGATCACCGCAGTGCTGCCCCTCCAGTCCCCCCACGGCCCAATCGTGGCCCCCACAGCAATTCCTGGGCCAGCTCTGACTCCCCCCATCCTGGAGCGCCAGCTCTGGGAGATGCGCATGCATTCCCGGTGCATGAGCCTCAGACGCGCATCTCCCACCGCAACCCACAAGAAAAGCTGTGGGCCGCAATGGGAGAATCGCGATGATCAAATCTAGAAGCAGGAGTAGGCCATTCGGCGCTTCGAGCCTGCTTTGCCATTCATTTTGATCATAGCTGATCATCGAATTTAATATCCTGATCGCCCCTTCCCCCCATATTCCTTGATTCCTTTAGCCCCAAGAGTCACATCTGATTTCTTCTTGGAATTAGACAACATTTTGGCCTCAACTACTTTCTGTAGTAGTGAATTTAACACATTCCCCACTCTCTGGGTGAATAAATTTCTCCTCACCTCAGTTGTAAAAGGTTTACCCTTCAGCCTTTATTAGAAAGGGATTGTAGTATCAGAGTAAACAAACAATCTTACTACAATTATACAGAGCCTTTATGAGACCGCACCCGGAGTATATACAGTTTGGTCTGCTTAGTGAAGGAAGAACTAACCTTATTAATTAAGCCCCTATGAAAATGTGAGCTTCAATCAATTTCTGACCCAAAAACAGACCCAACTCAGTGGAAAAACTTTAGCCCAACCTTTCTATTTTCAGGTTTTGACTTTCTACTTGAAGATCCATACAGGATGTCTGTGTGCATATGGATATTTATAATGGGAGTGGGAGGTGTGTTGGACCATGAGCTGAGAAAAGACCCAGTCATGACTGTGCTGTCCTTGATATTCAAATTGATTGTTAATATTCCTCGCAAAGGTTTATATGTGAGTTTGAGCTATTTCTGTGAGTACAAGCACTGCCTGTGGAAAGGTACCCAAGCAAGGAATCACCAAATTCAAGGGCGGAGAAAATAGCAAGAAACAAAAAAAATGGAGTTGAATAGTGAAGTGGCCACCTGTAGTCATGTTGTCAGACAGGCTCCACTAATATCAGTTGGTCTGCTACAGCCTAAACATTGAATAAAGTAAAAATAATTTCAGGTAATTTATTTATATCTAAATTTGGTCACATCACCAAGATTGGTGGCATAGTGGACAGTGAAGAAGGTTATCTCGGATTGCAAAGGGATCTTGATCAATTGGGCTAGTGGGCTGACGAATGGCAGATGGAGTTTAATTTAGATCAATGCAAGGTGATGCATTTTGGTAGATTGAACCAGGGCAAGACTTGCTCAGTTAATGGTAGGGTGTCGGGGAGAGTTATAGAACAAAGAGATCTGGGGGTACATGTTCATAGCTCATTGAAAGTGGAGTCACAGGTGGGCAGGGTGGTGAAGAAGGCATTTGGCATGCTTGGTTTCATTGGTCAGAACATTGAATACAGGAGTTGGGACGTCAAGTTGAAGTTATACAAGACATTGGTAAGGCCACACTTGGAATACTGTGTACAGTTCTGTTCACCCTATTATAGAAAATATATTATTAAATGAGAAAGATTGCAGAAAAGATTTACTAGAGTGCCAGCAGGACTTGAAGGTTTGAGTTATAAAGAGAGGCTGGATGGACTGGGACTTTTTTCTCTGGAGCGTAGGAGGCTCAGGGGTGATCTTATAAAAGTCTATAAAATAATGAGGGGCATAGGTCAGCTAGATAGTCAATATCTTTTACCAAATGTAGAGGAGTCTAAAACTAAAGGGCATAGGTTTAAAGTGAGAGGGGAGAGATACAAAAGGATCCAGAGGGGCAATTATTTCACACAGAAGATGGTGAGTGTCTGGAACAAACTGCCAGAGGTAGTAGTAGAGGTGGGTACAATTTTGTCTTTTAAAAAGCACTGAGACAGTCTCATGAGTAAGATAGCTATCGAGCAATATGGGCCAAACGTGGGCAATTGGGACTAGTTTAGTTGTTAAAAAAAAGAGCGGGATGAACAAGTTGGGCCAAAGGGCCTGTTTCCATGCTGTAAACCTCAATGACTCTATGACTTTTCAAATTGTGTACTATCTGTTCCTGATTGTGTTGTCCCTATATTTGTTTTGTTTGATATTGGTATCTTTCCATGTTCCAACAATAGTTATTTCTTATGGGTATTAAAGTTGGCTCAATGCGAAAGTACAATCCCAGAGATAAAGCTGTTCATTTTCAAGTGTAAGTAGTCTTAAGTAAAATGAATGTAAAATATTAAAAGCTCATTCCTTTCTGTCTGCCATACAGGTATTATTTGAAGAATTATGGTATTCGAGCTTGAAAAACTCTTGAGAGAGATATTAAAAAGTGTTAAAGATAGATATGGGACCTATAATTCTCTTCAGGCATCTACGCTCCACATTATTGACCTTGCCTCATAATGTAAAGTCAGAGCGTTTAAATATTTCTGTGCAGGGACAGGGTCGTTGAGAATTTTGGAAACAGAATAAAGGCAAATGACCCCCACACCAGATGATATTAAAGCATCACTCATTGTCATATACATTCAAATGAGTGTGCATTCACCTTATTTGGAGGTGAAACGTTGCTTGAGAGCATTACCTTACCAACATTGAATGAACTCACCTAAAGTTAGCCAACAAACATTCATAGGTCTAGAAATTCAATTGTCTTGGCTGATAACCCTGCACGCTGCATTTTCTATCACACATGAATTTTTTACAGGCAATTTAAGGAAACAAAAGTTGGCTTGAATGCAAAACCTTGCCTTGCATAATAAAATTCTTCAATTCAACTCCCATGCTGAATTTTTCAATGTCAAATGAGGCTTTACTCACTACAAATTCCTGGCTCTGGGCTGTTCTCTAGGAAGAAGGCCTGCCTGTGCTCTGTTCATGCTCTTAAAGATAGCTTGCATTTTAACAACAGTTATGAGATTGGGCATTCTTCAGGGTCTGCATCAGTTATTATGTGTGTGCCTTGGGATTCCTTAGTTCCTTACTCCAGAAGAGAACTTGCTGGAGGCAGTGTTAGGCATGGTAGCACAGTGGTTAGCACTGCTGCTTCACAGCTCCAGGGACCTGGGTTTGATTCCCGGCTTGGGTCACTGTCTGTGTGGAGTTTGCACATTCTCCTCGTGTCTGTGTGGGTTTCCTCCAGGTGCTCCGGTTTCCTCCCACAGTCCAAAGATGTGCGGGTTAGATTGATTGGCCATGCTTATGCTAAAAATTGCCCCTTAGAGTCCTGAGACGCATAGGTTAGAGGGATTAGCGGGTAAATATGTAGGGACATGGGGGTAGGGCCTGGGTGGGATTGTGGTTGGCGCAGACTCGATGGGCCAAATGGCCTCTTTCTGCACTGCAGGGCTTCTATGATTCAATGAATGGTCTTTCATTCAAAATACCTTTATTTATATCACTATTTACAAGATTATAAAACAGCAGGGCGTAATTACAGCTCCTCTCTTAGATGTTTCTCATGCATCTTCTCTCAATGAGTGGGATCACTATGATATAGCTCCTAATGCACATGTTCAACAGTGAGTAGTAGAGTTAACTCTTCACTGTACCTGAACCCTTTACTCCCCCATGAGTCTTTATCCCCATATTATTATATAAACATCCTCCTACACCTCTCCACAAAAGCCCTGCTTTTAAAGGGACATTCTCCTTGACGGTTTCACCAGTCTTCCTGGATGAGTGCAGAGCTCCTTCTGAGGTAGTTGGGAATCTGTTTGCCCAGTATACAGAAAGGGTGGAGATGACTTCATTTGCCTTTATTCTGTTTCCAAAATTCTCAACGACCCTGTCCCTGCACAGAAATATTTAAAAGCTCTGGCTTTACATTATGAGGCAAGGTCAATAATGTGTTCTATGTTCTATGTTCTATGTGGACCATAGATGCCAAAGAGAATTATAGGCCCCATATCAATCTGTACAGACAAAGCATGCCATTCATAGAGTAGATAGGGGAGAAGGAAAGGAGAGGGTGTAGAATGTAGTGTTACAGTGATACCTAGGGGATAGAGAAAGATCAGCTTAATATAAGGTTTGATGGCAGCAGGGAAGAAGCTGCTCTTGAGTCTGTTGGTATGTGACCTCAGACTTTTGCATCTTTTTCCCGACAGAAGAAGGTGGAAGAGAGTATGTCTGAGGCAGCAGGAAGTGTAGACGGGGTAAATGGATGGGAGGCTGGTTCGCGTGAGGAGTGATGTTCGCCTGAGGCCCTGCGTACGCAGTCCATCCTGCTAATGGTTTTCTGTCCTTTGAATGATGCCTGATTATGTCTGGACCAGATATGTTGCTGTAGCTTCTCTATTACAGTACCTTCTTGCTGCAGTTCTCTAATACATACCATCCCTCCCCTTTTAAGAGTGGGGAAGTTATAAGCCCTGTGTCTCTGATTGAAAGTACAGCCTGTGCTTGTAAACATTACCAGGGCCTGGCATGGAATGTCAAAAATAAACTACAGAGCCTTTCCAGCAGACGGATGGCAGGGTAACCAGTACGGCATTAGTGGGATTTCAACTTAATCTCATCCCTTAAAGATTTTTCAGCAGGCAGTGAGAATATGTGCCACACAAGACCCAAACCAACAGTGGCCAATCAGATGAGGACCTCCAACCCAGCCCTAGCCCCCTCCCCAAGACCCCGCAACCTTGAAGGCCCCCACCCCACCTCACACCATGGCAACCACTGACTTGCCCTTTACACCCTGGAGGTTAGTGCGAAGCGGTACTCACCTCCTCACTCGCCCTCACAATCCATGACACCTGAACCACAATTCAAAGGACCAGTGTGACTTCCCACTGGAGAGGTGGAAACATTCCAGGATGGGGGACAATCGTGTGCCAAACTCAGTAATCAGATTGAAATCCAGTCAATCTCATGCTAATCAGCCTCGTGCCCTTTCTGGGTGTGATCCAGTTCACGACAGTAGAAAGGGACCGGGACAATTGCCAACCATTTGGCACTGAGCACGAAACAATTTTTAGGCCCACATGTTATTTTGTGGGATCGACGCGATCTGCACCAGGTGCAGCAAGGTTGGAAAATCGCCCTGCATGCCTTCAATAGAGCGTGAAAGGCCTGACCCCATACATATATTTGTGCCCTGACACAACACTTCGTAATACCAAGATATCTTAGTTATCTGGAGAACATCCAGGCAGAGAGTTTGTAGTAACACCAATTGTTCATCATATGCCAAGAGGGCATCTATAATGTTAATGTACTGACGTTGTTCAAAGTATTGCCTTAAGACATGATTCTTGAAACATATTGTGGCCATCACTCCAGGAATATGTCTGAATCTGGATGCAAGCTTCGGCCGGGATTCTTCCAAAAACATTTTAAGGCTCGAATTCGCTAAAAACAGGTGTAATTCCTGCTGATTTAGCGTGATTTTCAGATTGATTCTCCAACACTCTGTGCATCACCGAGTGCCCTCGTGGGGTTCTCTCTGAAGATCAGCGGGTGGGGCCTATTCCCGCCCAAGAGGCTGGGAGCATAGTGCTGAGCGGACCACTCTGCATGTATCGATCTGTCAAAGCAGAAATCGGCGCATGCGCCGTGGCCCCGCATTGCCGGCCTCCGGATCTCTGGCCGACCCTGCAACCCCTCCACCGCTGGCCTTGCAGACTGCCCATGCCCACCAATCACCCCCAATAGGCCCCTCCCCAATAGGCCCCACCCCCTATCCCCTCCCCCTTGTCACTGTCTGATGCCCAATGGCCAATGCCAGGTTATTTCTTGGGCATTGCCAATTTGCCCCTTGGGCAGTGCCAAGGTGCCAGGCTGACATTACCAGCCTGGCACTGCACAAGGGGCAACCCCCTTATCCCAAACTCCTGGGTGGGCCTCAATGGCCTCTCTTCACTCCAGCGGATTCGGCCACCTGTTCACCATTAGTGGGGAGCAGTTGTAAACCCCCGCTGGAGTAAACCACTCCTTGCGGAGGTGGGGGGGGGGGGGCAAGACGCTAATGGGTCCGGAGACTTCAGTCCCAGGCTCTCTGAAGAAACAGAAATCAGAATACCACATTGTAATCAGCTCCACACTGATTTCTGGCACGGAGCTGATTACTCTGAAAATCTTCGGCCGGGAGATGGGAGAAGGCCGTGGTGCTGGGCAGAAAGCCTGTGAGATGGCCTCTGCTGATGTCTCCCATCTGGGGGAATCATTCCCTTCATCTTGCTTTCGAGCCTCATGAAATTTTTGCACATTCTGCTCTGTTTCTGGTAAATATTGAGTAGTTAATGTTCTGAAGATTTCCTGATGAAGGCTTTTAGCTCTTGTTCATTGACTTCATCAACTCTAATGAACAGGTTCACAGTTAATCAGGCTTTTCTGCTCAGCGAAGTGTTCACTTGGTTATAATGCTATCTCTGTACTTTAGTCTTGTATTAAGCTGACCTTTACTATTTAGCTTGATTCATCCTGGACCTTGGAGTTAAATAGAGAAAGGTTGCAGAGTTACTTAGTTCAGCCATGAAACTCTGTCAGATAAAACCGAGACTCCAGCTCTTGTGTCCAGTTTGAATTCAGTAGGATGGCTCTAATACTGTCTTTTATTTTACTTATTTTTCTCCAAGAAAGGTGATTTCCTCATTGTTAGGTCTGGATGCTGCCTTGCTATAATTTTGGTTTCACAACCCACGCACTGAACAGCTTCATCGGACTGTTCTTGCAAGATTTCCTTCATATTTATGACAAAGTATCTATTCTGCATCTGCTCTTTAACCAGTCAAACCAGTTGTATAGCTTTACTTAAAGTTAAATCTTCTTGAGATTTAAAAAAATCAGAGAGGTATTCATCAAAAAGAACTATGACTATTTTATTTCTGATCATGTTATCTTTTAATGTTCCATACTAGACAATACAGTTGGTTGATGAATGAGTTGGTCCCTTCACAGTTGTTGATTGATTTGATTAGATTTTGCCAACTCTATTGCTATATTTCTATTAGAGACTGAAGAATGAATCAAAGGCTTCAATGATGTCCTCCTAGATCACTGTCCCTTTGTTCACCCTGTCTTGCCAACATGTCATCTGCAATGCTCCTGACAGCATACAACAAAGTGCTAGCTTAGTCTTTGTGATTTTTACTCACAAACCTGAAGCGTTGTGGTACCATGTGAAATGCCTTTGCCAATTTTGCCAGTATTCAGCCCGAGGTCCTCTATGTTTTGGAACAATTTTGGGAGAGATAAGGGATTAACCATTTCTCACTCTGTTTTGAGGTTTCTGTTTCCCTCACTGCTTCTCTTGCCAGTCACTGCGGTGTCCTTGTTTTTATCCTCTATGGTGTGATTGCTGGGTTGTCCTCAAGGACCTTTACTTGCTGCTCTATGTGGCTGGGTTCAGGCTTTGCGCACCTTATTCTACTGTTACTCTGTGAGTGTAGTCACTGCTGCTGCCATCTGTTATTGGGGGTTTGTCTCAGGATTCGTTGGTTTCTTATTCTGGAAGAGATCTTTCAGGGAGCAATGGTCTTTCACTTAAAATTTCTTTATTTATATCACTTACTATTTACAAGGTTATAGAACATCAGGACATTGCTACAGCTAGTTTATCATTTGCCCCTCACCTTCTCACAGTGAGTGTGACATTTTTCCTTAAACACATGCTTAGTAGCTATTATTAGAGTTAGCCTTTACTCTAAACTGTGCATTTCTGCTTGGAACATCTTTCATATTTGTAGAAACCTCCTCTTTTTTTCATTTTTGTGGAACCATGCCACCATTCAGCTCAATATGGTCTTGGTCATTGCTATTTCTGACAAAATGCAGCCAAAGCAAGGTGGGTAAATAATGACCCTTTTGGGTAGCACAGCTGTGCACAATAACCAGAAAGAGAAGGACAGTTTCAAGAAGGGCCACCACCTTTAGGTTCAAAAGCAAATATGCTCTTGGATACCCATGTCTACAAACAACACTAGCGATATCGAGGAAAGTCAGATGAGACGTGCCTTTAGGAACATACATTGGGCCAATAATTCCCATATGGAACAACTCTAACATCAGTTTCAGTCTCATGCTCTGGATGCCTATATTGCAGGTAGAACACCTCTACAGAATGAATGCAGACACGAGGCTATATTCAAACCTTCAGTGCACATTTTACAAAGGAAGATGTCAATGGTCAGATTTTTCAATCATATCATAATGTACTCTAGACATAACATAATAGCTTGTACAGCATGTACTTGTAATAAAGTGTCAAAGGAAAGAGCTCCTTACTTAACAATTTTAATTCATAACATTTAGTTCAAGTACACAATTCATAATGAATAACTAACTATATTATTAAGATCAATTACAATTCTTAAGGTCACCTATTGAACTCAATGTAATCTGACTGCTTTGAGATTTCTGCCTCATTAATTCACCCTGCTTCACCACTATCCCCTAGGGAAAATAACTTTGGCCGATGCAGTCCCTGGACTAAAATTCAGATGTACATCAACATTTTCAAACATTATCTAGCATTTAGTGCTCCCTCAAAATAACAAGCACTCATTCAGGTAATGGAAAACAATTATCCTTCAGTACCCCTGACACCTCTTCCATCAGTGGTACTGCTAGACTATCTCCAATTGTCTCCCACTCTAAAATGTATTTGCCTCTGAGTACTGAATAATAGTGGTTGCACTATAAATCTTCCCATATTCTCTGATGTGAAAGATGGTGATCAGATTGAAAGCCACTCTAACAGTCTGACTGCTGAGAAGTACTGCTCTTCATTAGCTTCCTGCTGGTGTTCCCACTCTCCCCGCTGCTGTGATGCTCTTGGACAAACCTCGTAGTAAATCTCCCACTGATTCTTCTGCTGTCTCTGACAATATATAATAGTCAGCTGCTATTGTACAGTTCTTAACATTAAAAGAACATACTGGAGGAGAATATAAACCTTCTTCTGTTTCTAATATTGACAATATCGCTGATGCTGGTTGATAGTGCTGCAATTTATTCACAAAGGAAATCAACAAAACCCATTCTGTTTACAAAAATGCTGAAGAAATTAATTCCAATCCCTCATTTTCCTATTAAAATTATAACAGCAGTTTCTGTATCACTGTTCATACTTCTAGAAATTTCATGTACTGCCACATTTGAGGCTTGAATTTCTGCAAACCTATGATTATGTCGTTTTTAACTTATCAACTGGGTGGCATGGTGGCATAGTGGTTAGCACTGCTGCCTCACAGCATCAGGTACCTGGGTTCGATTCCCGGCTTGGTCTGTGTGGAGTTTGCACATTCTCCCTGTGTCTGCATGGCTTTCCTCCGGGTGCTCTGGTTTCCTCCCACAGTCCAAAGATGTGCATGTTAGGTGGATTGGCTAAATTACCCCTTAGTGCCAGGGGACTAGCTAGAGTAACTGCATGGGGTTATGGGAATACGGCCATTGTGGTCTGTGCAGACTCGATGGGTTGAATGGCCTCCATCTGCATTGTAGATTCTATGATAACTTCAATCAAAATGAAAATGGGGCACGATATACAATGGGAAACTCAATCAATAATTTCCATTCCATTCACCCAAAGTCAAAAATGTTTTGTACATTCTGTAAATCTGGTGAAGCAATCCATATTCCAAGGCATTTTTCAATCTACAAAGTCTTGAATATTATGGAATTCCAGACACACATTTGTGGGAAGTTTGCTATTGTCATAAAATCATTGTCAGCCAAACAGATCCACTCTTGTGTTATGCCTAAATTTTCTGTCATCTTAAAACTTATCTTGAACTCTAATTTAAACACCTTTTTATCCATCAGACAATAATTGTGACTTGTGCAAAATCCAACACATGAGCTACTTGCTTGTGTAAAACACAGTTGGACAGTAGGAAACAGACTCCTACTATTTCTGGGAAGTGTCAATGATATTTGTTGCAACTTTCAACAGTGATTATATATAGAGACAACTGAATTTCATTAAAATTTAAGTGACAGTATATAGAAAAGACAAAGCCATCTAATACTAAAAGGAGCAAGAGGGATTCCACAAGCCAATATCCTGGAATATACCGGGCTAAAATGTTGAGACTGTCACTGAACAGGTGGCGGTCAAACACGAGGAATATTCTTCCACTGATGTGGCAACAGATTTCATGTATAGAACTGTCACATTAATAATGCTTTCCCACTTTCTGGATTGAAATTATATCCAGAATATATTCATAAACTAATGTTCATAAAATTCAGCCTGTCGTTGCACCGACGTGATTGAAGTGACAGCTGTAATTATGTCAACACCACAGTATGTAGATGGATACCTCTTCCCATATGTCCTCATCCCTTCAATCCACACTGACACTTCAACCTACAATCAGACTACTACCCATTGCCCCCACTCTTGCGCTGTGTTTTGGGAAAAAGTGGCGCGAGAAATAGGTGTGGGCACTTGGTTATAAGACTGAGCTTCGATTTCATTTTTTGCAAAGCAGACATTCAAGAAAAGGAATTTTTTGCAGCGCCAGGGACCCGGGTTCGATTCCCGGCTTGGGTCACTGCCTGTGTGGAGTTTACACATTCTCCCTGTGTCTGTGAGTGTTTCCTCCGGGTGTTCCGGTTTCTTCCCACAGTCCAAAGATGTGCAGGTTAGGTGGATTGGCCATGCTAATTTGCCCCTAAGTGTCAGGGGGACTAGCTAGGGTAAATGCGTGGGGTTATGGGGATTGGTGCAGACTCGATGGGCTGAATGACCTCCTTCTGCACTGTAGGATTCTATGATTCTTACCTCTTTCTGAAAAGTGAAAAATATCACGCAGATCTACGGAATGCCTTCCATGATTTCCCTGTGCTGCCACTTTTAAAATGCAATCATTGTTGATCATAGAACAACCTAGCAGGAAGTCGCATGGATGCAAATCACTACTGGTCCCACGAATTGATTTGATTTGATTTATTATTGTCACCTGTATTTGTTTACAGTGAAAAGTATTAATTCTTGCATGTTATACAGACAAAGCATACCGTTCATAGAGAAGGAAAGGAGAGGGTGCAGAATGTAGTGTTACTGTCATAGCTAGAGTGTATAGAAAGATCAACTTAATATGAGGTTGGTCCATTCAAAAGTCTGATGGCAGCAGGGAAGAAGCTGTTCTAGAGTCGGTTGGTACATGATGTCAGACTTTTGTATCTTTTTCCAAATGGAAGAAGGTGGGAGGGAGTATGTCCGGGGTGTCCTTGATTATGCTGCTTTTCCAAGGCAGCGGTAAGTGGACACAGTATCAATGGATGGGAGGCTGGTTTGCATGATGGACGGGGCTTCGTTCACGACCCTTTGTAGTTTCTTGCGTTGAGGATGAATGTGGAGGAGGTGATGTCGCCTATACTGGTCACCTTCTGAAGTGACTCTGTGGTTTATTGCGGACATTCCATCCCAGTCCCCATGAACAGTTACAAGCATCAGCTCTGGCAGCTGTTTCCTCAGTCATGGGAGCTTGTCAGCACAGCTCTTCACACTGCTTAAACTCTGAAGTTCTTCCTACGACGAGCACCATAGAACATAGAACATAGAACATTACAGCGCAGAACAGGCCCTTCGGCCCACGATGTTGCACCGACCAGTTAAAAAAAAAACTGTGACCCTCCAACCTAAACCAATTTCTTTTCGTCCATGAACCTATCTACGGATCTCTTAAACGCCCCCAAACTAGGCGCATTTACTACTGATGCTGGCAGGGCATTCCAATCCCTCACCACCCTCTGGGTAAAGAACCTACCCCTGACATCGGTTCTATAACTACCCCCCCTCAATACCCACCGTAATGTCTAATCGCATGGAAGCTAGGAGGGTTCGTCTGTCTGAAATACATGCCATTCCTGGAGACATGTTTGCACCAGTCATCCAGGTGGGTACACCCAGAAAGCAGACTGTGGGCATTCCCCAATGAGGGTCTTTTCAGAGCCATCCTGATTGTCTACATGAACACCACAGAGCTAAGCCCAAACTGTCACATGCTGCTGCCATTGGCTAGTGGTGCCAGGGTTCAGTGTCTGGGTGGGAGGGTCTCCCATGACTGAAATCTGCCAGAATAATGGATGGGCTGTTTGTCACTCAGAGAGAGTTGTCAGGACAGACATCCTGAGGGCGGCGGAGGGGGCTAACATCTGACTCCCTGTTGGGCTCCAAGCCACAGTTCATGCACTGACTGCCCAGGCACATTGAGTATGATAACATGGCAGCTTCATCTTGGGGCAGTCGGATATCTCTGGGATCTTCGAGGACCACCCCAGGCTGCTGTGATGGTTCATGGGGGATAAGAGCTACCCACTGAGGTCAAGGCTGATGATGCTAGTGCAGAGGCCTGAGACCGAGGCAGAGCCCCACTACAATGAGGCCCAGGCTGCCACCCGATCTGTCATTGAGCGGCGCATTGGCATACTCAAGCTGTGGTTCTGCTGCCTGGAATACTCTGGCAGTGCTGCCCCCAGAGACCCTCTCACATCATGGCAGTCTGCTGTGCTTTGTGCAGCAGCGGGGCGACATTCTGGAGGAGGAGGACCATGTGTATTACTTTGGGTTAGAGGCAGGCCACGAGGGAGTAGAGGGAAAGCCAGAGGAGGAACCAAGGATGGAGGACAGGTGACAGACAACAAGGATCCAGCATGCCAGGAGGACCAGCGAGGCCATAATTGTCACCAGATGCTCCAACTAGGAGGCTTGGTGTCTGGCAGCTCCAGACACCGCTCGCCCCCCCCCCCCCCCCTCTCCCCCAACCGGAGAGGAACCTGCAATTCTGCCACCCCACCCCCCACCATGTCCATCCTTCTAAGGCCCTCGCTGACCCTTCCCAAACCCTTGTCTACATTACCCCAGAATAGCACTTTCCACTTCCGAGAGTCCCATTGTCTTTACACTAGGGTGATGGGCCTTAGTTGGCTGTGTCAGCGAGTGACTTGTCAAAGTGGGAGGGTGATGGTGACTCACTGTGAGGCAATCCGTGACATGTCTCAGTCTGACTCCTGCCTATCTTCTGACTGCAAACAGACTTCTGGGCTCATGTCTGGGTGAGGGTCGGGAGCACCATCGTTTGGCCAATGTCCCGGGGGTGTGCGACGGTGGGGGAGGCGAGGCCTCAAATTTACTGAGTGATGAGGCTGTCATTCCAGGATGTCTGTCACCGTGGAACTCCATGGTTCTCACTGTTGGGATTGTTTGGAGGGCCGATAGGAGATTGTGGGTACAGATGGGCACTTAGACTCTCTCTGGGAAATGGAACAAAGATAGAGGAATTGCAGCTTTGGTGTGCAACATTCTTTAACGCTGATTATTTACAGCACTGTTATCCTATCCCTAACTATGATGTCTGCCTTCACCTTGCCCTCTTAGTGCTCTTAAATCTTCTTAATCTTGTGTGGCCTAAGACTACATGTAGGTGACTTCCCAGGATGCACATCAGAGATGGAGGTGGTCTGCTATGTTCCACGCCCCATGGTCATTGATGACCTTGGCAGGTGTCCTGAGGTTGGCCCATTGTGAAACGATGTGGATTAACATGGTTGCAGTAAGGGCAAAGGGTGGTGGCTCGGTGGAATTGGTCAGCATATGGGATATGAGAAGGAGGGGCATAGGATGACATTGGAGTAATGAGGGGCCATCAGAGGTGGATAGAGGGGCATAGTGTAACTTGGGGGTGTGAGTGTCCATGGTGGTGTGTGACAGGGACTGACTTGGCAGCAATGGGCATGGGGAGTATATGTGGAGTGCAGCCTGAAGGCTGGAGGGCTGTTTTGTTTTTCATTTCTTCAGTAACTGCAACACAGTGCCAGAGAACAGAGGCTTGCCACCTCCCGTGCCCACCTTTGCACCCAACAACCTCCACATTTAATTCAGGGGTCGTGGGCCCAACCTCCAATCCAATATACATAACCATCACCCCCCCTATCCCCAACCTCAGAATGAAAATCTGACCTTCTGGGCCTGTTTGCTCCTGGGTGCATTCACGCAGTGGGGAAATGTCCTGACTCTGCACACCAAACCTGGGAGCAAAAATCCAGACAATGGTATCAGTAATGGTGTCCTGGATTGTAGGAAAAACCCAACAAATTCTCACATGCCCCTTGGAGAAGGAAATCTGCTACCTATACACAATCTAACTGACATGTGACTCCAGGCTTACAATAATTAGATTGACTCTCAACAACCTTCTGGAATGGCACAGCAAGGCGAGTAAATTATATTCGAGAAGGAATCCCCTTCCCAAATACAATTCACAATGCTGGCCTTACCAGTGATACTCGCCTCCTCTGAATGAATTAAAAAGGAACATTTCTCCTGGTTGACAGGAGCGGTATAAAAAGTGACAGTGTCCACATTGTGACAGGAGCTCTCAAGGTGCATTTGCGTTATTCGGTGGGTCAGAACTGCTCAGCCAGAGAAGAAATATTATGTAGCAGAAAAACAAAACTATGCTGTTGGGATTAGAAAATGATTTTAGAACCATTCTGTACAATAAGTGACGAACAAGCTTATGAGGCAATCAACAGTCCCTCGCTCCAAGCCATGCATTCACCCCACAAATTTAATCAGTACAGAAGGAGGCCATTTGGCCCATCGATTCTGCACCGACTACAATCCCATCCAGGCCCCATCTCCACAACCCCACATATTTACCCTGCTAATCCCCCAGACACTGGAGTCAATTTAGCATGGCCAATCAAATTGGCCCACACATCTTTGAACTGAGGGAGGAAACTGCAGCACCCAGAGGAAACCCACGCAGACACAGGGAAAATATGCAAACTCCAACAGGCAGTGACCTGAGGTCAGAATTGAATCTGGGACCTTGGCGCTGCAAGGCAGCAGTGTAAACCACTGTGCCACCGTGCTGCCCTTATTTGAAAAGGTGAATTTCTAAAATCCATCCAATTGTGTGAACCTGGGTAGGCATTTCTTATTTTATTTCATGAACTATTTTAATTCTTGTTATGGTATTGTAATAATGAACTTTCATTTTAATGCTGGTGAAAGTTATAACGATTAGACAGTTATCAGGTTTGTGTGTGTCCTGTCAGGATGGAACCTCATCATTTTAAAGCCTAGCATTTTGAAACGAGGAACTTTTAGATTGTTGGTAATTTTACTCACTGTTCTCAGGATGACACTATTAATAGTAAGGCTGGTTTTAGTGGTATTCTCAACGTTCTGCAGTTACTGATTTGAATTTAAAGAATTATCATGCCTGAATTAGAGCATGCAAACTGGACCTTGCTGTGTCCATTTTTTGAATACATTGGGTTCCAGGTTTGATCAGTTTTTCTTGGAGAATGAAATACATGGAGGTACATCAGTGGCTGGGTTGGTGTGGGTGCCCATATTTGCCCATGACACCTGCTTAAATTCAACATGGAATGCATTTAAATATTATGACCAGGGTCGTCAACTGATTTAGGATCCATTTCTGAATGTGCCAGTTATTCAAAGGGATCCTAATCTCTATTATGGTAAGTTTTGCAGTTGGTTATTTCAGCTTGCCAAAGGGTACTTGGTGGGCTGACTTTGGACAGTTTTGGCTGCAATAACAGTCCGATGAAACATCCCTTACACACTTTGAAGTACAGCAGATTTTCTGTTCCAATTGTGCACAGTTGTGGTTGCTATAGGTATTCTGTTGGGCTGGCCATCGGGGTTGGAGGATGAATGGCAGCAACAGCAGCAAAGGAGAGACCACAGGCCTGCAGGAGAGTATCAGCTTTGGGTCAGCAGGAAAACACCCATCTCTAAATCAGCAGGTTGTTAATCCCAGTCTCCCTCCAAATGCTTAAGCACATTTTCCAGGCTGACAATTCTCTACAGTATTCGGGATTGTCTTTTCGATTGCCTCATCTACTCGCCCAGATGGACGTATGAGATCTCCTGGCACACTTTTGAAGAAGGGGAGGGAGAAACTCATTGGTGTCCTGGCTAATATTCAGTTGTCAGCTGGTATCGCATACAAAAACAGATTGCCTTAATTGTTATCTTATTTGTGTTTGTAGAACATTGTGTCTGCAAATTGACTGCCATGTTTCCAACATTAAGAGGGGTGGATTTTCTGCTTATGTTTTCCACAGGTGGGAATGGTGGAGGGGGCGGAGAAACCAGCGGGAATCCCAAAATGGCTTTTACACTGGCGAAATTTCCCATTGAGTTTGTCCTGTCTCCACCAGTGACATAATGGGTTCCTGCCATGAAATGTCAAGACCCCTATTAGCATACATTACCATACACTTAGTGGGCTTCCCCGCTGTATCATCCACTCATGTAGGAAAGCCACCCCTACCCCACCGGCATGATATCACACCAGCAGGATTTACAACAGGTTTTGACAAGTAGAGACCAGGCAAACAGAACCCACCAGGGACAAGCAGGTAAATACAGGGTCATGTGCGGGCAGTACATTTGCAGTGAGTGCCCAGGCATTGCCTGCTGGCACGGTCCAGGCATTGGTACTGGCACTGTCCCATGGGTCTGTACTCTAGAACAGCCTCATTACAGGCACTGCCCTGGCTTTTCCCCCAGGAACTGCCCTGACACTATCCCCTGGCACTGCCCCCTGGCACTTCCCACTGGCAGTGCACCTGGGGTCTTCCCCTAGAGCTTTCTGGGCACTTCCGTCTGCCACTGTCCCTGGTTCTGCCTCAGCACTATCCCTTGATCCATGGGGGGATTGGGGGGGGTCCGTGTTTGTGAGTGGGGGTGATGTTACCTGGGTGGGATGTCTATGGGAGCTCCCTTCTGTAGGGTGCCCCTTGCCTGTGGGGGAGGGGGTTTCCGTGTCCATGGGGAGGTTACTTTTATTTTTGTTTGATAGGTAAAGGGCACCCAGGTCAGTCAGGAGCTGGTGGGGCAAGATTATTTAGAGCCCATCCTGCCAACATGATGTCGTGGGACCTGCCCCTTTGTTTGTTTTTTCTATTTTTGTTTAAAAATACGGCAGGAAAGCCCATTAAAGCACCTGATGGGCCACCCTCCGCTTTCCCCGCTTGAGACAATGCTTAGAAAAAACGTTACGCCTTAAAATAATGAATACACATCCAAAAGTATTTCTGCGGTTGTAAAGCGCTTTGAGACATCCTGAGCTCATGACTCATCCAAGATGAGATTTTACTTTCTTCCTTGCTGCAGGGAGATGAAAGGGAAAGGACTCTGCTGGAGGCCCTAAATGTACAGGAAACTGTGCCCCACTGCCGCAGCACCAAATGAAACCCAGCACTGAGACATTGTTAGGGTACAAGATCAGTAACCCCAAGGTATATTATGAAGTTAGACTCGACCCCAACTATTTGCAATTTTGACATTAATGTAAGTAAGGATGTTAGGGAACTTGGGAAAATAAATAATGATGTCTTGAGGAGTGTACATATAACAGAGAAGGAGCTGCTGGAAGTCTTAAAGCGTATCAAGGTAGATAAATCCCCAGAACCTGATGAAGTGTATCCCAGGATGTTGTGGGAGGAAATAACGGGTTCCCTGGCAGAGATATTTGCCATGATGTGGAGATGCCGGTGTTGGACTGGGGTAAACACAGTAAGAAGTCTCACAACACCAGGTTAAAGTCCAACAGGTTTATTTGGTAGCACAAGCCACTAGCTTTTGGAGCGCTGCCCCTTTATCAGGTGAGTGGGATTTCAGTCCACAAACAGGGCATATAAAGACACAAACTCAATTTACAAAATAATGGTTGGAACCATTATTTTGTAAATTGAGTTTGTGTCTTTATATGCCCTGTTTGTGAATTGAAATCTCACTTACCTGATGAAGGGGCAGCGCTCCGAAAGCTAGTGGCTTGTGCTACCAAATAAACCTGTTGGACTTTAACCTGGTGTTGTGAGACTTCTTACAGAGATATTTGCATCATCGATAGTCACAGGTGAGGTGCCTGAAGATTGGAGGGTGGCAAATCTTGTACCTTTGTTTAAAAAGGGTGACAGGGAAAAGCCTGAGAACTACAGGCCGGTGAGCCTCACATCTGTAGTGGGTAAGCTGTTAGAAGGTATTTTGAATGCCCGACAGGCATTTAGAGATGCAAGGAATTATTCGGGACAGTCAGCATGGCTTTGTGAGTGGAAAATCAAGTCTCACAAATTTGATAGTTTTTAGAAGGAGTAACCAAGAAGGTAGATGAGGGCAGTGCAGTTGATGTTGTCCACATGGACTTAAACAAGGCCTTTCACAAGGTACCGCATGGTAGGTTGTTGCATAAGGTTAAATCTCACGGGATCCAGGGTGAGGTAGCCAATTGGATACAAAATTGGCTTGATGACAGAAGACAGAGGGTGGTTGTAGAGGGTTGTTTTTCAAACTGGAGGCCTGTGACCAGCTGTGTGCCTCAGGGATCAGCGCCGTGTCCACTGTTATTTGTCATTTATATTAATGATTTGGATGAGAATATAGGAGGCATGGTTAGTAAGTTTGCAGATGACACCAAGATTGGTGGCATAGTTGACAGCGAAGAAGCATCTAGGATTGCAACAGGATCTTGATCAATTGGGTCAGTGGGCTGACGAATGGCAGATGGAGTTTAATTTAGATCAATGCGAGGTGATGCATTTTGGTAGATTGAACCAGGGCAAGGCTTACTCAGTTAATGGTACGGCGTTGGGGAGAGTTATAGAACAAAGAGATCGAGGGATACAGGTTCATAGCTCATTGAAAGTGGAGTCACAGGTGGACAGAGTGGTGAAGAAAGCATTCAGCATACTTGGTTTCATTGATCAGAACATTGAATACAGGAGTTGGGACATCTTGTTGAAGTTGTACAAGACATTGGTAAGGCCACACTTGAAATACTGTGTACAGTTCTGGTCACCCTATTATAGAAAGGATATTATTAAACTAGAAAGAGTGCAGAAAAAAATTACCAGGATGCTACCAGGACTTGATGGTTTGAGTTATAAGGAGAGGCTGGATAGACTGGGACTTTTATCTTTGGAGCATAGGAGGCTGAAGGATGATCTTATCGAGGTCTATAAAATAATAAAGGGCATAGATAAGGTAGATAGTCAATATCTTTTCCCAAAGGTAGGGGAGTCTAAAACTAGAGGGCATAGGTTTAAGGTGAGAGGAGAGAGATACAAAAAGATCCAGATGGGCAATTTTTTCACACAGAAGGTAGTGAGTGTCTGGAACAAGCTGCCAGAGGTAGTAGTAGAGGTGGGTACAATTTTGTCTTTTAAAAAGCGTTTAGACGGTTACATGGGTAAGACGTGTACATAGGGATATGGGCCAAACGCGGGCAATTGGGACTAGCTTACGAGTTTTTTAAAAAGGGGCGGGATGGACAAGTTGTGCCAAAGGGCCTTTTTCCATACTGTAAACCTCTATATGATGTTTCATTCCAGGCACGATTTTACTGACAAACTGGAAAGCTTTTATCAAAACAAATTTTATTTAACAGTACAGTTTAACTATAACAAATGAATTAGCTTAACATTTCCAATTGAATAATACTTAAACACAACAAGATACAATTCTTAACTGCTAACCTATCCCTATGAGCTCCAATTGAAGCAATATTCCTCTTGCAAACTTAATACTCCTCTTTAAAATTAGTTAGCAACACGCAGTCCTAGAGTTCTCAGAGCACTCCTGGAGAGAGAGAGAGACAGAGACACCTGTCTTTTGACAGCCCCAAAGAGCAACCTCCAGAGAGAGGGCAGTTCAGAACCAAGCAAGTAAGCAATCGTTTTAAAACACTGTCTCTCCTGCAAGCTTAGCTCCAACCATTCAGACATGACTGTCTCTGTCAGTCAACCTAATCAAAACCCTGCTCTAAAACCCCAAGGGAAACCTAAATAAACACAAATGCATTAACTCTGTTTCGACAAACACACCATTAGCTAAAATCAGTCACTATCTTACATTTCCAATATGGAGCTGTTTGATTTCCCAGACAAATCAGCACCTTGTAAAACAGAGCTGACTTTTAACCATACCCCTTACAAGAAACATGATTAAAGATACATTTCTTAAAGGCACAGTATCATCATAACATGGAAAGCTTTGCCTGTGGCAGGCAAGGTCCCCGTGGCCCTGTGCTTTTACACTGCAGTCATTGCAGGCTGTAACAGGTAGCAACACAAATATCAAACATGCCTACTACTCTATCGCCCGCCCACACTTTGGCAAATCAGACCACAAGGTAATGCTCCTGCTCCCAGCTTACAAGCAAAAACTGAAGCGGGAGAATCCATCAAAGAGAGTCGTGCAATGTTGGTCTGAGGAATCAGATGATCTCCTACAGGGCTGCTTGAAATCAGTGGACTGGTCAGTATTTAAAAACTCTGCAACCAGCCTGAACGAGTACGCCACTACAGTAACTGACTTCATTAGTAAATGTGTAGAAGACTGTGTGCCAAAGAAGTAAATGCGCGTGTTCCCCAACCGGAAATCACGGATAAACAGGGATACCCACTGCTTGCTGAAGTCCAGGTCTGAAGCGTTCAAGTCGGGTGACACTGACCTATACAAGAAAGCCAGATACGATCTAAGAAGATCCATCAAAGATGCCAAAAGACAATATCGGATCAAGCTAGAGCCCCAGGCTAGCCACACCGACCCCCGTTGACTATGGCAAGGTCTGCAAGACATAACAGGCTACAAGATGAAGGCATGTAGTCAGTCATTCAGAGAAATGCATCAGCTGATTTGTGCATAGCGAGCTCCCACAAATAGCCATATGAAAATAACCAGAAAATCAGTGTTTGGTCATGTTGATTCTGAGGTAATTATTACTCTCTGTTTGCTGTCTGCTAACCTATTCTCAATCCATGCCAATAAATTACTCCCAATTCCATGCACTTTAATTTTGTGCACTAACCTCTTATGTCAGACTTTAAAAAAGTTTTCTGAATATCCAAATACATCCACTGGTTCACCCTTATCTATTCTACTAGTTACATCCTCAAAAATCTCCAGTAGATATGTCAAACATGACTTCCAGTGCATGAATCTATGTTGACTTTGTCTAATCCTGTTAATATTTTCTAAGCCTCATGTTATCACATCCTGTGGCATTTTCCCTACTACTGATGTTAGACTAACTGGTCTGTAATTCCTTGTTTTCTCCCTCCCTCCTTTTTTTTCAAATAGCAGGGTTACATTTGCCACATTCCAATATACTGCGACTGTTCCAGAATCGACAGAAACTTGGAAGTTGACGCCAAAGCATCCATGTCACCTTCTTTAGTACCCAGGGATGTTATTATCAGACCCTGGGGATTTAATGGTTTTCAGTTCCATCAATGTATCCAGCACTTTTTTTTTAGTAATCCTAATTTCCTTCAATTCCTGCCTTTCACTATACTCTTGGCTCCTGAGGATTTTTGGAAAGTTATTTGTGTCTTTCTCCATGAAGACAGAACTAAAGTAGTTGTTTAATTGCTTTGCCATTTTCTTGTTCTCTTTCATATATTTTCCAGTTTTGGACTGTAAGGAGCCTATATTTGTCATCATTCTAAATTCTCACTGGTGGGGAACTTACTTTGGAGGATGAACTTAATTCCAGAGAGGTGGCCTTTTAGTTAGCATGTACGGAATGCTAATGTCTGCAAATGGTGTCCCTGACATTACTCGTTGGCGAGGTCAATCTGCATTTAACCCGCCTTGAAAGTTGGGAAAGTAACATTCTAATAGCCGGGATTCTCCCAAAAAAATTCTAAGTGTCGAATTTATGTGAAAACTGAAGTAAATCATGTTGGTTTCTTTCAGTGGGAGTTAAGAGAAGAATCGCCCAGACTCTGTACACTGCTGAGTGCACCAGCATATATCATGTAAGAAGCCTGTGGGTGTGGCCATTTCTGCCCAGGATGCCAGTAGCAAAGCACAGAGCGGGCCACTGCGCAGGCACTGATCTGTCAGCGCCAAGATCGGCACATGCCCCTGTCTGCTGGCCCCCCAATTGCTGGCCAGCTCAATCACTGGCCAGCTGGCCCCGCGATCCCGCAATGCCGACTCCCTCACCCCTTCACAGCCCATTCGCTGGCCCCCCATGCATGCCCGGGCCCAGAACCAACCTCACCCACCCCTCAGCTCGCCTCACTCACTCCCAACCCCACGCAGCCCCAATCTCCTGATCAAAACCCCGCCCTCTCTCCCCCCACTGGCAGTCCTGACCCACCGCCCCCCACCCGCCCCAACAGGCAGGATGAACCCCTCACCCGACCCCAACTCCCCTCCCTGGCAAGTTGAACCTCCCCCATTCCAATGTCCAGCCCCGATTGCTGGCCTCCCCCCCTCTGCTCACGATCCCAAATGCAGAGTGCCAACGGGAACCCCCAACGATTGCTACCAGAGACCCCGCCCCCATCAGGCCCTAGCTGCAGCTGCCTCAGCAGTTAGGCTTAGGAGATAGTATGGGGTTTTGTTTAACATATTCAGTCCTTGGATGTGGAATTTGCTTACAAGGTACCATTGATTGAGCCGTTTGCTGGGCTACATCAGAGGGCAGTCAAGGGCCAACCACGCTGGTGTGGGACTGGGATATTGTATAGGTCTCGTTAGGGAGAAACAGATTATAATTCAGCAGGTCGGGATCCATAAGTGGCAAGCAGGAATGAAAACTACCAATAATGAGATATTTTTAAAAAGGCAAAAATAAAATGGTCTGTCAACAACCAATAAAAAAAGTCAAACTTTTCAAATAGATCAAAATGTATATTTTTTAATTCTCTGGATTCCATTTTGGGGTCTCCATTGAAGTCAATGAAAATAAAGACCTAGATAGATATAAAATGAACGGCCAAGCATTACCACTTATTTTACTTTATTGTATGCTGAAATGACTTCAGCTAAGTCCCTGTTCTGAGATTTTCCACCATGAAGCAAATTATTTCCTGATGGAGTGAAGGATAATTACTGGAGAGCCAGTTCTCCAACAAGTGCTAGGCATCTATTTCATAGGAAGACTGGTGCAAGCCCAGTGGCTAACGGCCAGTCCATCCTTCCAGATGGAAGTGATCCTTGAATGGCTTTTGAGTCAAAGGTGAAAGTCCCACCACTTATCTAAGACTGACACTTCAATCTGCAATCGTTTGGTATGCTCTTACTTCCAAATAAATTTAGCATGATTACCCAAATGTTAATATTTACTTAAATTCAAGCTTTTAATATTAATTTGCATTCTTATTTTTCGAATTCACATTCTCCTTTTCCCCATTCTCCATGGAAATAACTCTTCTGTCTTCCCATATTACAGGGAAATAGGAACAGGTGGGTTAGAAGTACCCAAAAATCACTTTGATTACCACCTCACTTTTTACTGTGTTTTCCAAATTAGAGTTTAATTTCTCTTGATGAAATCTTATTCAGGCCTCCGCTAGTTCTTTAAGTAATAACCAGTTGACCTTGCATTGCTTTCCCATCATGTGTTTCGAAAGGATAATCGGCCTTCATAGCACAATATGAAATCTGTTAACTTCTCATTATAGCAGTTGGGTGCTGACTTGTAACATCAAAAGCTCCATTGTCCCCTCAACGTGAAAGGTAAGAGACTTAAATGGTTGGCTTTCCTGTCATAGAATGAATGCTTACAGCACAGGAGGAGGCCATTTGGCCCATTGTGTCTGTGCCTGCTCTCTGCAGGAGTAACCCAGCTGGTCCCACTCCCTTTGCCTTTTCCCAGTGACACTGTAATTCGATTTCTCTTCAGATAATTATCCAATTCCCTTTGGAAAACCTCAATTGAAGCTGCTTCACCACACTCTCTGGCAGCACATTCCAGATCCTAACCACTCGCTGTGTGGAAAAGACTTTCCTCATGTTGGAGCTTTTGACAATCACCTTAAATTTGTGTGTCTGATTCTCAATCTCTCCACCAATGGGAGCAGCCTTGCCTTATCCACTCTGTCCAGACTCCTCCTGAACACCTCTATCAAATCTCCTCTCAACTTCGCTTCCCTCAGGAGAACAGTTTGAGCTTCTCCAATCTCTGTGACTGAAGTCCCTCCTCCCTGGAATCATTCTCAGAAATCTTCTGTGCACCCTTCACTAAAGCCTTCATATCTTTCCTAAAGTGTGATGTCCAGAATTGGACACAATACACTAGTTGAACTAAACCAGTGTTTTAAACAGGTTTATCGTATGAAGTTTTTCTCAATCTGTCTCTATTTATATAGTGTAGGATTCTGTACCCCTCATTACCCAATCTCTTAACACGCCCTATCACCTCCATTTATTTCTACTCCATTTTCAAGTTTGCTGATGACACCACTGTAGTGGGTCGGATCTCAAACAACAACGAGACAGAGTACAGGAATGAGATAGAGAATCTGGTGAACTGGTGTGGCAACAATAATCTCTCCCACAATGTCAACAAAACAAAGGAGATTGTCATCGACTTCAGGAAGCGTAAAGGAGAACGTGCCCTTGTCTACATCAATGGGGACGAAGTGGAAAGGGTCGAGAGCTTCAGGTTTTTGTGTGTCCAGATCACCAACAACCTGTCCTGGTCCCCCCATGCCGACACTATAGTTAAGAAAGCCCACCAACGCCTCTACCTTCTCAGAAGACTAAGGAAATTTGGCATGTCAGCTGTGACTCTCACCAACTTTTACAGATGCACCACAGAAAGCATTCTTTCTGGTTGTAGCACAGCTTGGTGTGGCTCCTGATTTCCCCATTCTGCAAAAAACTACAAAGGGTCGTGAACGAAGCCCAGTCCATCATGCAAACCAGCCTTCCCGCTGCCTCAGAAAAGCAGCCCCACACATCCCGCACATTCTCTCTTTCACCTTCTTCCATCAGGAAAAAGATACAAAAGTCTGAGGTCACGTACCAACCAACTCGAGAACAGCTTCTTCCCTGCTGCTGCTGTCTTTTGAATGGACTTACCTCGCAATAAGTTGATCTTTCTCTACACCCTAGCTATGACTGTAACACTACATTCTGCACTCTCTCCTTTCCTTCTCTATGAACGGTATGCTTTGTCTGTATAGTGCGCAAGAAACAATACTTTTCACTGTATGTCAATCCATGTGACAATAATAAATCAAATCAAAAATTTGGCAGCATCTTTCCCTGGGTAAAGACAGATGCAAAGTGCTCATTTATTACCTTAGTCATGGTCCTCCCCCCATGCTCAAATCCCTTTTTTGGTCCCGAAGCAACCCCACACCTTTTACTATTTATAAGTCTGCAGAAGACTTCTGAGCTCCAGTTACTTTATCTCCCAGTTTCTTCTCATTTCCATCTGATTGCTAATTGTATTATCCATCCAAAATACTCTGTGCACCCTTTATCTACTTCCCCTTTATATCACCCACGAAGGTCTGGATTGGCTTGATCTACATTTCCCTCATGTGGGAATGTACCTCGTCTACACATGAACCATCTCCTCTTTAAAGGCAGCCCACTGTTCAATTACAGTTTGATCTGTTAACCTCTGATTCCAATTTACCGGAGCCAGATCTGTCCTCACCCTCCTCTAATTAAGTCGAATCCTCTAAACTGCTCCTTGTTCTTTTCTGGAGGTAACCTGAACCTTATGATGTTATGATCACTATTCTCTAAATAGTTCCCTACTTGATCCACTTCATTCACCAGAACCAGGTCCAGCTGGAGCAATGCCTTCTTCCTCATTGGGACAAAAACATTCTGATAGTGAGAATTCTCCCAAACACACATCAGAAAGTCGTTCCCTCCCCACTCTTTACACAGTTACTCTACCTGAGTCTGTTAAAATAGTTAAAGTTCACCCTTATCATGACTCAATATTTTTGCATCTGTCTGAAATTTCCTGGCAAATGTCTTCCTTTATATCTTTTCCACTAGTTGGTGACGTACAGAATGCACCGAGCTGTGTAATGGTCCCTCGATGTTTCTTAGCTCCAACCAAATGTGTTCTGTCGTTGACGCCGCTAAGATATCCAATCTCTCCGTCACAGCTTGTGAAATAGTATCAGCTCGCCTCCTACTCTCTTTCCTGAACACCTTGTATCCAACAATATTTAGCAGCCATACCTACCCTTCTTTGAGCCAGGTTTCTATTATCACTGCAACATTATTTTCCCATGTGGCTATTTCCCATGGGCCTGCGGTTAATCAACCTTCTTGACCACATTTTGTGTGTTCACATGGCGAACTGTAAATGTTTCGATCGAATATGACTCTTCTTCAGAGTTAAAGAATCATAATTGACTCAGAACATTAACTCTGTTTCTCTCCACAGATGCTGACTGACCTGCTGAACTTTTCCAGCATTTTCTGTTTTTATTTTAGATTTTCAGCATCTGCAGTACTTTGCTTGTTTAATTTAGACATCATTGCATTTTCTCTTACTCTAATCCTACTTATTACCTCACTATTTCTGTCTCTCCCAATCCCTTGTGCGCCTTGTTTCTTCTTTCTAATGCTACATCTTGGGCCAACCCTCTACAAGTTTGATTAAACCCTCCGAACAACACTAGCACACTGCCCTGTGAGGACCTTAGCCTGTACAGGGCCAAACTTCCCCAAAAACGGTCCCAATGTCCCAGGAATCTAAAGCCCTCCTGCACCATCTCTCCAGCCACACATTCCTCAGCTCCACCCTCCGATTTCAATTCTTACAAGTGCATGGTACTCAGAGTGGCTCCCGAAACTCTGATTGTAGGATTTTACCCCTCTTCCTAGCGACATTGTCTGTACCGATATGGATCACAACTGCTGGTCCCACCCCCAGCACAGAACATACCATCCTGGATTCACATCTGCAGAAAGCCTGTCTGTCTGTTCCTCTAATTATCGAATCCCCATCACTTTTTTCTGTTCCAATGTTCCTCCTGTCCCACAGTGTAACTGAGGCAGCCAGGGTCCCGGGGACTTGGCTCTGACTGCACTCCCTGATGAACCAATGCATTCGTCAAGAGTCGATTCGGAGAACAGGTTGGAGAGTGTGATGCTCCTGCCTTAGCTCCTGCACTAGCTGCCTGCTCTTTCTGGATTGCCCGGGAGTCTGCCATTCCCTCTCTGCTCCCTCAAACTGCAAGGTGACTACCTGTCCTTTATGTGCACCAGTCCTTGAGGTAACACCCTTGAGCAAAAAAGGTGGATAGAGGCAAGATTTAAAGCACTTATCGACAGGTCAAGTAAGCACACATCATCAGTTTTCAGTAGATAGTGGTTCCATGGCAGTTCATTGTTAAATGCTGACATTCTGAACTATGATTGCAGCTTTTTTTTTATATATTGTGAGATTCTGATTTTATTGTACGTGATTATGTCCTCATCTTTTACAACCTAAAGTGCCACAATCAGTTCAAATCTACAATAAATATTGCCCACAGTGGACAAAGGTGCTGTCATATCTTATCAGTGCTAAGATGAAACCACAAGGGTCTGGCAAGGTTCACTTCTAATTAAATTTCACTCTCTGGTGAGCACCCTGCTGAGGTTCACAGCTTCTGGCAGAGTAATATTGCTAGGAGCAAACCTCTTCCCACTGTACTTCCAATTTCACATAGACCTCCTTGCATCTTGTCTCCACTGATGTGACCTGTTTTGAATATCAAATCTTCTCTCACACTTAAAGGTTAAAAGAGCCACATCACATAAAATGTACAAAATATAATCATGGAAGTCTAAGTGAACATTTTCAATGCTTCGGGTTACATGAGAACCAGTGTTGAAAATATAGTGACCAGATATGGTCCACGAAGACTCTATGCATTTACAATTTTCAACATTAAAAATAATTCATTAGCTTAAGTCAAAGAGTAGGCACGAAAGCAAAATACTGCGGATTCTGGAATCTGAAATAAAAACAGGAAATGCTGGAAAATGTCAGCAAGTCTGACAGCATCTGTGAAGAGAGAATATATTCTCTATTCTTCAAGCGTGTGTCAGGTATTTATATTATTGAACCGCCAAATGTTAATGTAGAACAATTAACACCTCTCCAAACACTTTTACCGGATTACAAAGTGAGGTAAAAGGGATTAACTTCTGTGTCATAACATAGGGCTACAGAGCAAGAGCAGGGTGTTCATTGGCGAGCTCTTGCAAAGAGCCAGGATGGGCGCGATGGGCCGAATGTACTTCGTGGTCCGTCTGATTCTGAAGTCCCATTGTATCCCGTGAAGTAAATTTCTCACGTCTCACCTTTCTATTCAATATTGGGATCCTCTTGTGTGTTTCGAAGAATCATGGAGTCCCGGCGGTGCAGGGGGAGGCCATTTGGCCCGTCGAGTTTGCGCCGACAGCGGTCCCGCCTGGGCCCTATCCCTGTATCTACCCTGCTAATCCCCTGACACTAAAGGAGCATTTTGGCATGGCCGGTCCGCCTGACCTGCACATCTTTGGACACTGAGGGTCAGTTTGGTGTGGCCAATCCGCCTGTCCTGTGCATCTTTGGACACTGGGGATCAGTTTGGCGTTGTCAATCCACCTGGCCTGTGCACCTTTGGACACGGGGTCAATTTGGCATGGCCGGTCCCCTTAACCTGCGCATCTTGGACACTAAGGGGCAACTCTAAGTTGTGACATTTGTTTCAAGGGCCAAGCATCAGGGTTGTCTTGGTAACAGGTAACATTCTAATAGCCTATCAGTTTAAAAAAAGACAATCAGCCATTAAGAGCCGATCTGATTTGAATTTGCTGTTGTTTACAACCTCAGACCAATCATGGTGTAAGAACATTGTGAGGTCATCACGAATATAAAACCCAGAGCAACAGCCTTCTCAGAGGAACATCGCTTGAGCCAGAGCCAAGGTCAGATCAGCTGAAGCAGTTAAAGGCAGTTAGATCAACAGTTAGTTCTTAACTCTGCCAGCTTCAGATATGCCTTAAGAGAACTCACCATTCAACCAGTGAAAAGTACCCAATCGGACAGCGCTTACAGACAGCGGACAACTACAGAAGAACCTCCAAATCTTTTCCAAGCCACCAGACCTGGTTGTATCTAGTTTTTTTGAGAGTGACTAAGATTCTGTTATTACTGTTTTGGTACTAAATGATCTTTATCATCATTTGAACAGCATTTCAGTCGAACCATCCTTTAATTAAAATTGTTACTGGTTTAGTTAAAGTTCCCGGTTGGTTGAATAAAATAAGTTGTTAATTATTCACTTAAAGCCACCTTTAGGAAGAAGCACTGTGTACAGTTCTGGCCACCCTATCGTAGAAAGGACATTATTAAGCTAGAAAGAGTGCAGGAAAGATTTACTAGGATACTACCGGGACTTGATGGTTTGAGTTATAAGGAGAGTCTGAATAGACTGGGAATTATTTTCTCTGGAGCATAGGAGGCTGAGGGGTGATCTTATAGAGGTCTATAAAATAATGGGGGGCAGAGATCAGCCAGATAGTCAACATATTTTCCCAAAGATAGGAGAGTCTAAAACTAGAGGGCATAGGTTTAAGGTGAGAGGGGAGAGATACAAAAGGGTCCAGGGGGGCAATTTTTTCACACAGAGGGTGGTGAGTGTCTGGAACAAGCTGCCAGAGGTAGTAGTTGAGACGGGTACAATTGTGTCTTTTAAAAAGCGTTTAGACAGTTACGTGGGTAAGATGGGTATAGAGGGATATGGGCCAAATGCGGGCAATTGGGACGAGCTTAGTGGTTTAAAAAAAAGGGCCGGCATGGACAAGTTGGGCCGAAGGGCCTGTTTCCATGCTGTAAACCTCTATGACTATGACTCTATGACTATGACTATTCTCTCAGACCTGCTGAGATTTTCCAGCATTTTCTGTTTTTGTGCGAGTAGGCATGAAAGGAATGTCAATTACATTATTTAAAAAGGACATCTGAATATAATCGTAAGTAAAGCAGAAATTTACCATGGGGACTTAGAATTGAATTGACCAACCCAATCCAGCAGGAAACTATGGATTTTCTCTGATTTACTCACAATGATGTGGAGATGCCGGTGTTGGACTGGGGTAAACACAGTAAGAAGTCTCATAACACCAACGTTGTCGACCTGATACGCTGCAGGAAAGGATGTCCCGAGGCATGGTACATTGGGGAGAGCATGCAGATGCTATGACAACGGATGAATGAACACTGCTCGACAATCACCAGGCAACAGTGTTCTCTTCCTGTTGGGGAACACTTCAGCGGTCACGGGCATTCGGCCTCTGATCTTCGGGTAAGTGTTCTCCAAGGCGGCCTTCACGACACACGACGGCGCAGAGTCGCTGAGCAGAGACTGATAGCCAAGTTCCGCACACATGAAGACGGCCTCAACCGGGATCTTGGGTTCATGTCACACTATCTGTAACCCCCATGACTTGCTTGGGCTTGCAAAATCTCATTAACTGTCCTGTCTGGAGACAATACACATCTCTTTAACCTGTGCTTAACGCTCTCTCCACTCACATTGTCTGTACCTTTGAGACTTGATTACCTGTAAAGACTCACATTCCAACCATTATTCTGTAAATTGAGTTTGTGTCTTTATATGCCCTGTTTGTGAATAGAACTCCCACTCACCTGACGAAGGGGCGGTGCTCCGAAAGCTAGTGGCTTTTGCTACCAAATAAACCTGTTGGACTTTAACCTGGTGTTGTGAGACTTCTTACTGTGTTTACTCACAATGCCCATGGTTAACATTATTTTATTCTTTATTGACCAATCTTGTATTAAATATGACTAATGTCATTGGGAGGAAAATTTCCAATGTTGAGTTCAGGGAACAAAATGGTGACATCTGTTATTCGTTGCCTATTTCAGGAAAACATATCATACAAGTTTCAGGCTGCATGAAAATCCAGCTAGAAACCTCAAAAAGCAGATTGTGGTCTCAGTTTTGTGGTATTGTCTATTTTGATGGGCACTTAATTATTCTGGGAATGGTGAGCGGAGAAATGCCTTATTGTCATAATTTCTGGTCACACTTTGTGTCATCCTTTCCCATTATAAATTGGATAGCCCCATTAATTTCTCCATGGTGACACATTGACCAATCAGACTTGGCTTCGCAATCAATCAGCACCCCTTTCTCCTGTAACATAAATTGTTGTGACCATTTGAAATTTGGCATTCCTGCATTTATTCTGATGGGTGCAAGATGAAAAGTTCCTGCAGTTTGTCCCTCTTTTCAGCAATATTCAAGTTCTGTTCTAGCAAGTGACTGTATCTTTTTTCCGTTACAGATTTAACTATGTCATTTTGCATTTTTTTCAAATGTATTTTACTTTTGAAAGTTAAATCATTGGTGATTTTAAGTTAATCTTGGGGGTGGTATGGGATTGTTGGAGTCTCAAGGTTTTATCATTCAGGACTGAGATGAGAAGAAATGTATTTATTCAAAGGGTTGTGAATCTTTGGAACTGCCTATTCCAGAAGGTTATGGATTTTGCATGATTGAGCATACTTAAGACTGAGGTGGAGCGGTATGGTCTCCTCTGTTATGTTCTTAAGGCTTTTCCTCAGGCCAATCATGAGTGATATTCACTCAAATTTAGATTTTGTTCTATTGCAATAATGCATTTTGGGTTGGAATGACTTTGGTGGGTTAAAGTTTAGCAAAATTTCATTCATCTCAACACTGAGAGGTATTACTGCCATGGAATACTTTACAAATAAAGTATTTGTCTTTACATATAGTCCACTTTAAGGAATCCTGCACAGACCTAGGTAGAATGTTAGTTAACTTTAGTCTGGCACAGTGGTTAGCACTGCTGCCTCACAGCGCCAGTGACCTGGGTTCGATTCCAGCCTTGGGTGACTGTGTGGAGTTTGCACGTTCTCCCCGTGTCTGCGTGGGTTTCCTCCGGGTGCTCCAGTGTCCTCCCACAGTCCAAGGGTTTGCAGGTTAGATGGATTGGCCATGGTAAATTGCCCCTTAGTGTCCCAAGATGTCCCAGATTAAGGGGTTTCATGGGGTAAATGAGCGAGGTTATGGGTATAGGGCAGGGGGCGCGGGCCTGGGTAAGATACTCTGCCAGAGAGTTGATGTGATTTTGATGGGCCGAAGGGCCTCTTTCTGCACTGTAGGAATTCTATGATTCTGTATTACTAAACTAGTTTCCTACACTTTTCTTCTCTTGTGCAATATATCCACATACTAAAATACCTTTAAGACTGATTTCAGTGGTTTTAATTTCTAATTGACTTGGGTACTAGGTAGAATTATACATTCATGATATTGAATAACTCTCCTCAGTCTTAATTTAAACATTGAATACTTTTATCAGTTGCAATCACTCATATTCAAAGTCTCTGTTTAGGTCTACTTATCTGATGGTCAAAGCTTCACAAACTATCATGATATCATTACTTAGTAAATCACAATGAAACTACAATATTATTTAGTCACACTACATATGGTGTTATCTATAAAAAAAACTACTTCATTGAATCTATTTGTTTCTTTTGCATGTTGCTACCACAAAGGAAGTGATAAATTAATCTTGTTTGGGCAAAATAATGAAATGTCAGACTCTGATTTGAGCAAAATGTATTTAACTTACAAGTTTGTTCTACTGATTGTACAGTTAGTGTTGGAGATATGGGAAGAGCTCACTGTATAATATCTAATTTGAGAGGAACCAGATTGGAATTAAATGAGGTGTGATAGAAACAACAACCACCTGCTCTTTCTGGACCTCAAGTCATGTACTCTTTGAGGAATAATTGCCGAAATGATTGTCTAATTTGGACATCTAAGTGCCCAACAAAGTGGCCTGTCCATACACAATCCACAATGGAGGTGTGCCATGTGCTATATTGGTAAATGTAAAAAATGTAGGTGACGAGGCTCAGCATCTGAAACAGGAGGTAGGCTCTATGCAT
The DNA here is from genome assembly GCF_964213995.1 of Mustelus asterias. NCBI lineage: Eukaryota > Metazoa > Chordata > Chondrichthyes > Carcharhiniformes > Triakidae > Mustelus > Mustelus asterias. Next base: position 69,325,194 of record NC_135810.1, on the reverse strand, counting down.
AAGCAAATAGGAAGCTTAATGCCTGCTTCAGGAGCCATAACTGAATTGGGCTGCCCTGAACACTGTCAGCATTGGGCCTCCTAGGTTCAGTGAAAGCAAGTCTACCTCTACCCTAACCAATGGTACTGAAAGAGACAACTGGAGGAGGCCAGTTATACCCAAAAGGCAGGTTTTAAGATAATACTTATCTAAATGTAAGGTGGGAGTTAATCCCGAAGTGCATTCCCAACTCCTGCTTGATAGTGAACAACTCGATTCCCAGCACTTCCCTCACTTTCAAATTACCTCCTCACTTCTCAATTGCCTTCCCCCTAGTGATTTTGCTCCTCGCCCCCGTCCCCGCTCCTTGCTCCCCGCCCCTGTCTCCTGCCCTCCACCCCCGTCCCCTGCCTCCCACCCCCGGCCTCCCGCCCCCGTGCCCGCTCCCCGCTCCCCACCCCCGCTCCCCACCCCCGTCCCCACCCCCCACCCCCATCCCCACCCCTCCCCCTCCACCACCCCTCACTCCTTCCTAGGACGTACCTGAGAGTCTATGCAGTGACACAAAATTTAAATCCACTTCCACTGTATGCCACCAGGCAGCTGGAGGAGAGCTAATCTAAATGAAGGCCAATGCTGTTCTGTAACAAGGTCATTTGGACTTGAAAAGTTAACTTTGTTTCTCTCCACAGCAGCTGCCAGACCTGCTGAGGTTATCCAGCATTTTCTGTTTTTATTTCAGATTTCCAGCATCCACAATACTTTGCTTTTATTTTAGCTGATTCCATGTGTTCCAAGTGTTCCATGAGCCTGCCTATTCCAATGGAGGGATTGTTCCCTGCAACCAGTTTGTACCTGCAGGCTGGGATTATCCAATTCTATCCCCAGTACACCCAAAGAACATAATGAAAACCAACAATTCAAAAAACCAATATTCACAATATTCCACCCATTCACAGCCATATCCACAGAAGGATGTGCTCCCCAGAAGGTTAGGGGGTTGTAGTTCCGATGGGCTGCATAGTCGGTGCAGGCTTGGAGGGCCTGTTCCTGTGCTGTAATTTTCTTTGTTCACACAGTTTCTTCCTTGTTTTGAACAGCTCTGAATTGCTAGCATTTTCAGTTTGCTTAACCATGAGGCGACAATCTAACTTAAGTGGCAATTATTTTCAATAGACTGTGAGTTTACAGATGGGATGGGGCAGGCAGGGAGAAGGTGGCTAAATAAATAATGAACTATTTAGCAATGGAACACTTCAAAATGAAATCATCCACTTTGTATAGTGATTGTTACTGCAGATTTGCGAAGATTGGTACCTATTTTTATGTCCAAAAGAAGCTAATAGATTCAATGGTATCTATATGTGTTTATGTATTAATATCACTGAACACTATGTTGCGAAATAAAATTTCTCCCTCCACAAATGTCACCTGCTCTGCTGGGTCAGAATTACTGTTTTAACTTCAGTTCTCCAGCACCCTCAGCATTTCATTTGTTTTTCATCATTAGATTACCAATTTAGAGGAAACAGTAGCATAGTGGCATTGTCACTGGACTAGCAATCCAGAGACTCAAGGATGATGCTCTGAGGACCAAGCTTCGAATCCCACCATGGCAGATGGCGAAATTTGAAATCAATAAAAATTTGGAATTAAAAATCTTATAAAACCATGAAATCATTGTCAATTGTTGTTAAAAAAAACATCTGGTTTACTAATGTCCTTTAGGGAAGGAAATCTGTCGTCCTTACCTGATCTCGCCTGTATGTGATTCCAGACCCACAGCAACGTGGTTGCCTCCTAAAGGCCCTCAGGGTCAGGCAATAAATGCTGGCCCAGCCAACAATGCCTACATCCCATGAACGGATAAAACAATTTGATTGGCAATGATGAGCCATTCGCTATTCCTGTAATGTGAAAATATCATGATGAGAAAGTTAGCCACATGATTGGCACTGAGAGATTAGAAATGAATACAAATCTCTGAGTAATCAGCAGTGAAGAAGGATATAGAAGAGCAGATTGTTACGTGTGTGCCTGCAGCTTTACATTCAGAGCCATTTTTGTGGCAATGCGGAGAAGTGATTTCACTGCATATTAACCATACTCAATCAGATGGCCATGCTGACCTGTAATGACAAGTTATTTTACACTACTTGATGGTCTCTCATGGTAATGCTTTATAATGAATACAATGCTTAATAATGAATGGGTTCGAGCCAATTATGGCTCTGCTACTGGGAGATAATGCATTGAAAAATACTCACAACTTCCTTGCTCCTACTTTACTAGCTTTGCCTCTGACTCGTTATTCACCCTCGATCACACAGTTCTTCCTCTGCTCTCGCTGATATTATATTTTAGTTTATAACTCCTCTGCTTCAACTTACATTTGTATTATGGTTCACTTTTCTGTACATTCATAACTCTTCTCATACTCTATTTGCTTTTCTCCACCAACATTTCAGAGAAAAAAAATCCAGCTGCAACTTTCTCCTGATTTTCTGAAATTATTTATGTCTCCAACTCTGACATTGTCCAAAATCACAATCCTGACTTTGACCATTTGAAAAAGCTGGAAGTTGGAGTCATTTTTAATCCATGTTTTGAAATGACAAAAGTTGGCTGGAGCTTAAAACCGCTTTGGATAATCAAGGTGGAAAAGCCTCACGAATCACACTATGAGGTTGCGCAAGGTTAAATTGCCGCAGAGACTGGAAGATGGCGGGTGTATATTTGTGGCTTTCTTCAACTGCTGAATTTGATCAGGATTTATTAAAGGAAGCAATAGAAAGCATTTGCATTTATGTCACAGCATTCATGATCTCAGGATGATCCAAAGTGTTTTACAACCAATGAAATGTACTCACTGTTGTAATGGAGGAAATGCATTTTATTTTAAAGGCATATAATGATATGGATCATGAACTATTATCGTCTGCTGTATATCAGCAAAGTTCTTTCCTGCAATGTAATTGAAAAGAAAATTGAAATTGGAGGGAACTTTTGAGTAATTTGTCAGTGGAGAAAGTTCAGTGAAAATGGAAATCAAGCAATTAGAAAGCATAAAAATAGGGATTAAAACACTCAAACAGCAAAGAGAATGAAATTTGTTCTCAGTTTAATTGCTTGATAGTCATGATGAAGCTCACAAAGTACATGACCGACACAAGGAAGTTCAATGTAAAGAAGATGTAAACAATTACCAGGTTCCCGGTCTCATTCTTTCTCTTTCCAAAATCTTTTTGCCAAGGTCCCTGAACAAGATAGTGGCCGAAGTTTTACAGCACCCACCCCCACCACCCCCTGCCCACCCCAAGCATGTTTTCCAGCAGTGGAGGTAGATCATCATTGGTGGTCGGTGGGATCTTTCAGTCCCACCAAAGTCATGCTGTTTTAAATGGCTGGCCCGCCCTGCTGTGGGTGCTCATTTTTGAGTGGAACGCAAGATCCTGTCAGCGGGAAGGGCCGGCAAATCCTGCTCCATATAGTTCCATCCGTATGAAGAATATTGGGCTAGGAATATGGCTCTGGAGAAAAGTCAAATGGGAGTGTTAACTGTTTCTCTCTCCACAGATGATGCCAGACCTGCTGAATTTTTCCAGCACTTTCTGTTTTTTTATTATAGCTCTTTAAAAGTTCTGGAGAAAGCACTACAAAAGCCAGAAACAGTTCAAATATGGCACACTTCACTTTTCTGGTCACTTCTGGCATGGCCATAATGATGTTCCATGTTGGGAAGGACCCTAATGCCATCATTCTGGCCGATTTGACAAACATGTTTGAAATTTTTAATACATATGCTATCCGTTCACAGCCGAACATGTAATCAGCTACAAGAGGGAACAAATATTTCTGTTAGTGGAAAGCTTAGGAAAGTACTATAGAGTGTCTTTGGAGGTATTGTGGTGTGTTGCCGGATTTGGCAGGGGCTATCACTGCATTTTCAAAGAAAGTCATGATGTGGAGATGCCGGCGTTGGACTGGGGTAAACACAGTAAGAAGTTTAACAACACCAGGTTAAAGTCCAACAGGTTTATTTGGTAGCAAAAGCCACACAAGCTTTCGGAGCTCTAAGCCCCTTCTTCAGGTGAGTGGGAATTCCTAATACATCAAATATTAGGATTAACATCAAAGACAATACACATCTTTTTAGCCTGTCTTGATGCTCTCTCCACTCACATTGTTTTGTTTCTTAAAGACTTGATTAGTTGTAAGTATTCGCATTCCAACCATTATTCATGTAAATTGAGTCTGTGTCTTTATATGCTCTGTTTGTGAACAGAATTCCCACTCACCTGAAGAAGGGGCTTGGAGCTCCGAAAGCTTGTGTGGCTTTTGCTACCAAATAAACCTGTTGGACTTTAACCTGGTGTTGTTAAACTTCTTACTGTTTTCAAAGAAAGGACAGAGGATTAAGTAACCTGTTCACACAAAAGGCTACAACAGATAAGGAGGCTGTAGTTGCAGAGCCTCTGTGTCTGCAGCACAACAGGGCGATGGTACACAGACTGTGGAGAGGGGAAGCTTAGCTAGAAGGCACGAAGCATCCAGGATTACTTCACTCCATCTTTGAGTGCTGCTCAAAGAGTTCCTTTAGGATGACATCCCTTCATCATCATTGTCTCACTATTTACCACCTTCCTTTTCATCTGAAACTTCCCATCATGCCATCTTCATGGTCAATATCCTGTGACAAAGGCAATCAAAAAAAAACTTTGCCAATACATCTTCATCAAACATCACCTCCACTTATAAAAGCTAATGATTCATCCTTGCACACTCCCATAGTGTCTCTCCTGTGTGCATCTTTGCCTGACCTGGTATTTCCCAGCAATGCTACCCCAGTAGCTGCACTATCATCAATGAAAGGCCACTGAATTTCACTGGAAAGTCTACTGATGGCCTTGCAGGTTCATGCGAATCAACCTTGAGGAGCCAGCTTCAGACTGAGCCAGCAACTCAGAACGGGCAGCAACAGACTGGGCTGTCTGGCTGGATGAGAGAAAACAGCAAGGGCATTACGGAAGTGGTGGGAGTATAAATGCTGTCTTCCTGAGGGAGGATAGCAGGTTTTTACACCACCGAGCCACTGCCACTTTGCACCCCCCTGGGGAATGCCTCAGCAATCCTAGTGAGCTACTGGAGCACAGATTGCTGGACTGATATGAGAGCCTGCCGTGCCTTTGAGTGTTAATATCCACAACCATAGTGACAGCAGTCTGAGCCTGCATAGGATCTCGTGACCTCAGTCCGAACTTTCACTGCAGCACTGAGACATGGGGTGGCTGCTGAAATAGGAGCTGAGGCTTTGGCTACCAGGCACTGCATCGTGAGTGGGTCCACAAGTGCTGCCATGGAGTTGGCCACCATTTCCATGCTGGAAAGAATTCTGCACACAGCATGTGCCACGTTGAAGCTGGACACCTTCATGTTCCTTGACAGTGACAACTGCCTGTTTGACCAGCCTGCCATTGTCCCAAACACTTTCATCAGCATTCTCCTTCACACTGCACCATCAAAGTTGTCCTATGCGATAGAACATATCTGCAACTCATATCAACCAAGAGCAGATTCCAATTCTAAATGAACCTGCACGGTACACAGGAGCAATATCTGAGCTGGTGTCTATAAGTGTCAGATCAAATGATAGTGCCATTGCTGGGCAGGCGAACATTTTTTGATATCTGAATGCATAAATTCAGAATGGGAGTGTTGGTATGAGGGCGGGTGGGGTGTGAAGTAACAGGTCCATGATTAAACCATCAGTATCTTTCACATCATGCCAGATAGTAAGTTGACAAAAGCAGGAACATGTAAATACTGTGGTTACAAGAACAGGTCAGAAGCTGGGAATCCTGCAGGGAGTAACTCAGTCCTGACTCCCCAACACTCATCCACCATGTACAAGCCACAAGTAAGGAGTGTAATCCATTTGCTTGGATGGGACCAGCTCCAACAACACTCAAGAAGCTCAACATTATTCAGGACAAAGCAACCCGCTTGATTGGCACCCCATCCACTACTGATGCACAGTAGCAGCAGTGTGTACCGTTAACAGGATGCACTGTAGGAACTCACCAAAGCTCCTTAGACCGCACCTTCCAAACTCACAACTGCTTCCACCCAGAAGGATAAGGGCAACTAATACATGGGGACCCCACCACCTGGAGTTCCCCAAGTCACTCACCAAACTGACTTGGAAATATATCGCCATTCCTTCACTGTCACTGGGTCAAGATTCAGGAACTCCCTTCCTAACAGCACAGTGGGTGTACCTACATGGACTGAAGTGATTCAAGAAGGCAGCTTATCACCATCTTCTCAGGCACAATTAGGAATGGGCAATGAAGGTAGAACTTGAAGGGACATACACATTCTGTGAGTGAGTTAATAGAAAATGAGAGCCACATCCATATCAGAAAAGTCATCAAGCAAACTGTCAACATGCTGGAGCATTTCCATGTCTTGGACAATTTAGAGAAGTTTTGGAATACAGATTTGAGTGTGTATCCAGATTACTGCTCATCTGTTTGACACTGCATAACTTTACCATAATGAGGGGTGAGTCTTTATCACAAGCTGGAGGAGAAGGCACATTCATCACCAGTGACCCATTGCATCAACAATCCCGCAATCTCTATCACTGTTTTTCTCATTACCATCATTTATTTTCCTTTCTTCAGGCCAGCTTTATGGTTATTGCTCCCCTGAAAATATTAGGATTAACATCAAATCCAGCTAAACAAAAGACAGCTCAATTCAATTTACAAACAATATTAACCAGAAATAATAAAAAAACATCCTTGTGTGATGTATTTGTGTCTGTATTCATGATATCCTTGCAGAGATTGTGTCTGCAATGGCTGAATAATTTGTATGTCAGAAGATGTGTGCTTTGGGAATTGAAAGTTACAGTACTGATGTAAGTAGGGAACCTAGTGGGGATGATTCTCCCAAAAGCGCTGAATTGGTGGGAAAACTGTTCTCGATCACGACAGTTTTTTTCAGTGCAGCTTTACACTCAAATCTCCGCACTCTGTGGAGGTCACAATCAGGAATCTCATTAAAAACCCAGAGGGGTGGGGCCTATTCGCGCCAGAGTCTGACAGCTCCAGAACTCTGCACATGCGCAGTGGCCCCAATCTGCCAATCTCCCTGTTTGCTGGCCAGCTCAATCGCTGGCCAGTCCGGGACCCCCACAGTGCTGCCCCTCCAGTCCCCCCACGGCCTGATCGCAGCCCCCACAACAATTCCCGGGCCAGCCCTGGCACCGCCCCCCCCCCCGCCCCCATCCCAGAGCACCCCAATGTCCAGCCCACCCCCCCAGCAGTGATGATCCCCCCACCCCCCTCACCCTGGCAGACAGATCCCCACCCCAAGAGGCAGAACCCCCCAGGCAGACCACCACCCCCCAATCCCCCTCAGGCTGTCCCGGTCGCTGGCCTCCCTCCAGCCCAGACCAATCGCCGTGCAGAGTAGCAGCGGAATCCCCCGCCCCCACCAATCACCCCTAGGCCCTGCCCACAATAGGCCCTGCCCCCTTAGCCTTGTCCGATGCCTGGTGGGCAGTGCCAAGGTGCCCACTGGGCATGGGCACTTTGCCCCTTGGGCAGTTCCGGGGGCACAGGCTGGTACTGCCAGGGTGCCCATGCCCAGGGTGCAACACCCACCCACCACCCAACCCCTGGGGCACCCCGATTGCCTTCCCTTCACTCCGGTGGAGTCTCTCGCTAGTTCCCCGAATGTGGGGAGCTACTTTAAATTCCGCCGGAATGAAATACTCCTGCCAGGCTGGGAGGTGCTATCGGGCCCGGCAAGCTCCGTGCCGGGTCCAAGAATGACATGCAAAACATATTTAAAATACATTTTTTAAAGATTCAAATGACCTACCTATCTTCCCGCCGGTTTCCAGTGTGGTCCTGACTGCGACTGTTCTCCTGCTCTGGGAGACATGAATGCGCAAATCCTGGAAGAAGGTCAACGATGCAATTCTCCCGACTGGACCCGTAAGAAAAGTTGCGGGTCGTGATGGGAGAATCAGGCCCTAGGTGTGTGAATATGAGGAAAAGATGGAGCAATCAAGTGTGTGAAATGATTACAGGATTGTGAAGATAAGTTGGGGGGAGGGTGGTAATGCATGTCTACAGGTGTGAGCACTCAGTGACTGAGGTGAGAGTGAGGAATATTGCCTTGACCTTTGGTAAGGTCATTGAATTTTTTTTCTTTATTAGGATAATATTCTGGGTGTATTCACTTCCTACTGGCAGCTGAGGAGTTTTCTGAAGATATTCCTCCAAGACGTAAGGGTGGGGGTTGGGTGGTGGAAACAGGAAAGGGGATCGCTCTCTTACTGTCTAGACATGGATCAAGCTCTCTAACACCCCATCAGAGATACAAATTATATCAATAGATATGTAGACAGTGGGAAAAACTGACATTGAGGTCGATGGATGATCAGCCATGATCTGTTTGAATGGTGGAGCAGGATTGATAGATTGAATGGCCTACCCCGCTCCTATTTTCTTGTGCTCCGAGAATCTTGATGTTCTCACTGAATTACATGCAGCTATTTCTAAGCTTGAATTTTCTCTGCTGTGAAGACCCAGTGTACACTTTCCCTTTAAGAACTTCTGACCGCATTTAAGTTGCTTCAGTCAAGCGTGATTTCGCACTGCTGCTTCCATTGCTAGGCTCCCAGACAATGAATAGCAAAGGCTTCACACTTGAGTCATGACAATGAGCTGCCAGCATTGTCCCTGCGACCAGGCATGTGCAGTGTGCAACCTAAACCCTGCATGCACACCCCAGCATATCCCTTTATGTCCCCTATCTGACCCATCCCTGCATGACCTGTACAATGATCCCTGGGTACCAACTGTTGTGCACCCCCTCTCTGCACTCTGCACACCCATTTTCAGGCATGATTGAATTTTAACTCCACTGAATTTGAATTCATAACATGCCAGTCTGCCTTTATGCTGTGCATGATGCACGGGAACTTTATAGATATGCATAGGAAATACTGCACACATATTCATATAAAAATTTCCATGTAATTTTAATATGTTTTGCGAGAAGATATTACACTACCTCAGAGCCACTTTTATTAAATTTTGCATCTGAATTTATCTTGCGACTTTTTATTTGTTATCTGTGCATACCCCATCCCACATCAACGGAGTCTGCACCAGCGTTAATTATTTTCTGTACTGTTATTTACGATACTAGGAAGAAGTATAAATAACAATGTTCAGTTCAAAAGGCTGTTTATTCAGCTGGGTTGCCAGCTGAAAGATGGTGATCGAATGCAGCTGGTGGCAGCTTAGCCGTTCTGTAGAAAGACAAATATCCCTTTGGATCGATAGAAAATGAGAATACATTTTATTGATTGTTCTGATTTAGATTTACTAAACAGATGCTGCGTGAGATGTGTGAGAAATTAAATAAAGATTGCAAGTGTCAGGTACTTGACATCTCCCATTTGTAAAATGTGACATATTTATACCATTCTAAATGTGGGCTCAACACTTCAACTGTTGTACTGCAGGTATATATACCATGTGAACCTTGGGGAAAATGTTGGCCTTAGAAGTTACCAGCAGTTAAAATACTTTTTCTATTGGTGTTGCTGATGCGATGCTGAAAGAGCAGAATTCAATGATAGAAATCAGGATGATCTGTTCACTCAGTGCCTTCCAAACTTCCATTCTGACAACCTGACTCTGTGGAGGGGAGAAGACATTGAGGATGAGGACACAAAGACACATGAGGCATCATCGGGTAAAGAGTCCAACACTGACTTTAATGAGGATGGTGGAGATGTGGAACAGGACAGGTGTGTAACGCCAAATTTCGAAGTGCAGGAGCTGAGAACAAATATGTTGAAAAAAACGTGTTGACCATGTCGCTTCTCGGCCTTTTGGTAGCTTTGATCCTGCATCTGGCCTAAACCAATGAGGTAACACTGAGCCTTCTCCTGGAGTAATTTTTTTAAAGCCATCTCAGCCTTTTGGCTAAGATGAAGCTCAGATCAAGCCCAGGAGGGGGTATAATGCCTGATCCTATCAGCTTGGATACTGTAAGATCGAGCCCAAGACAGGAGGATTGGCCTGTCAGGTCAGCTTGGATCTGTTTTGTCTCTCTTGTGGGGACTCTGATTGGGCCAAATTGACTTTTCATTGGGAATAAAGTACCAAAAGGTACAAAAAAATGTATTGGCCTTATCATTTCTAAATCTACTATTACATTGTTTTCCTATGGATTAATCATTTAAGTCCCCAAATATTCAGTAAAACGATGCTTTTTAAGTGAAAAATATTAGTGCCAGTAGGTATTTCATTTTAAGCAGTGTGGTATTTTGAATCATTAGTCTTTAGCATAGCGAGGATTTCATTATCCAATCATTTACATATTTAATTCAAACCTAATAAAAACAAAAATTACAGAAAACTTTACTTACTTCTGACTGGGGGGTGGTATATAGAGGGTCCACTTCTTTTCTTGATTTGTATTTGAAACCTAGACCTGGGTGTACAGGGCACAATTTCAAATGATGCAAGAGTTGGGACTATTGTGAACTGTGAGGAGGGTAGTGACTGTGAGCCTAGGATATAGACAGACTGGAATGGGGAGACACATGGCAGATGAAATTTAGTGCAGGGGAAGGATAAGGGAGGAAATAAGGGAGCGTAGAATAAGGGAAGGGAAAGAATGTAGAGGGGAAGGTATGAGGTAGGGGAAGGATATGGAAGGAGTATCCATAGAATCCCTACAGTGCAGAAGGAGGTCATTCGGTCCATCAAATCTGGACTAACTCTCCAAAAAAGCATCTTACCCAGGCCCAGCACCTAGTTGCTGTCTTGAGGGGATGTGGAGCAGCCTCTGGGAGGATGCATTTAAATATGGAGTCAAATCCTGCATTCAGGAGCTAGGGCTGAATGTCACCCAGTAAGAGCCCTTGGTGAATCATCAGTTAATAAGCGGCATCATTTGCTGCATGAATAAAGTTCTAGCAGATCAGTGCAAAGTATTGTTCCCCTTGGAATTAACTTCCCTCTCTTAATAACACTGGAACCAACACAAAAAAACACAACTGCAAAATAGATGCTGCAACTCTGAATACATTCAGCAGGTTTGGAAGCATCTGTGCAGTGAGGAAGAAAATGTCTTCAGCCTTTAAGTACAGGAATGGAAATGCTTAAGAGATGCAACAGTTAACAAAACATTAGTGTTGGGCTAAGTTAAACTTTAACAAACATTCTTAATGGAAACATCTCAGTATTAAACTGACCAAAAACAATTCCAGGAATTGACTATGGTGCCTGAATCTTGGCCAAGTAGTCAGTCACATAACACTCACTAAGTGATCAGACAAATGCAGCATATGCTGAAGATTAGGGGTGGAATTCTCCCAAAAAAATTCTAAGGCCGGAATTTTACTGGCACGTCCGCCCCGATTCTGGGGGCGGGCAGGGCTCGGAGAACAGCATTCTCCGTTGGCCTCGGGCGAGATCGTACAAACCTTGGGCAGACATGTGGTAAAATTCTGCCCCATGTGTTGAATTCACGTGAAAACTGGAGCAATTCATGCTGTTTTTTTTCAGTCGGAGTCCAGAGAAGAGTCTTCCACAATCTGCACTTCAGAGGCCACCAGCATGAATAACACTAAATTTCAGGGGACGTGGCCTATTCCTGCTGGAGGAGCTGAAATGAACACGCTGAAAGGGCCACTGGGCATGCGCCGATCTGTCAGTACCGAGATTGGCGCATGCACAGTGGCCCCACGCTAATCCGATTGCTGGCCAGCACAATCGCTGGCAAGTCCCGTAACCCTGCAACGCCAGCTCTCCACCCCATCCAAGGCTCGATCGCTAGCCCCTCAACCATTCCCGGGCTCAGCCCTGACCCCTCCCCCCAGCCCGCCGTGTTCTCCAGTGAACCCCCCCCCCCCACAGATTCTCCCCCTCAACAGTAACACCCCCCGCCCTGCAATCCCGACCCCCCTCCCCGCAATGCTGACCCCCCAGCAGGCTGACTGCCCCCCCTCCCCAGCTGATTCCCTCCGGTCCGCCCCAATCACTGGCCTCCTTGCTTCCCTCACCAATCCCTATGCAAAGTGGCATCGGGACCAACACCGATTGCTCCCTCGACCCCGCCCTCTAGGCTCCACTCCATATGCCCTGCCCCCTCAGCACTGCCCCATGCCCAATGGGCAGTGCCAAGGTGTCCCCCCTGGCATTGGCACTTTGCCCCTTGGGCAGTGCCGGGGGCACAGGCTGGCACTGCCAGGGTGTCAATGCCTAGGGGGCATCCCTCCAGCACCCAACTCTCTGAGGTGCCCCAATTTCCCCCCTTCACTCCTCAGGGGCCGGGGGGTGCCAGTTCTCCGAAAATGGGGAGCTACTGTAATCCCCGCTGGAATGAAATACTCTGACCGGGTGAGAGATGCCAGCATCCCAGAGACTTCAGTCCCACGCTTGCTAATCACATTCAAATTACATTTAAATGACCTTTTCAGTGATCTTGGCGCCTCCCCGCCGATTTCCAGCCCGGAGCAGACACCGCCGGAAATCCGGCACAGGGAGACACAAGAGGGGCGTGAACACTCACGTGAAGCCCACGAATCGGCCCAGACGAGAATCCCCCGGCCCGCTGTGCTAAGACATTAGCGCAGCAGGATGGGAGAATTGCGGTCTAGATTAAATGCAAAGAGAGCCATAGTAATGAATGATGGTCCCCATTTCCCCGTGCACAGTGAGTGCAGTTTTATCACTTTAATACAAGACTCAGAACCCATGAAACAAAGCAGTAAATCCTGTTAATCACTCATTGCTTTGATGGTGGTGTTAGTGGAAGTGAAACAGTTCCATTGAACTGTGATTATCCTTTTTGTCATTAAACAGTCCAGTAAGTTATTTTTTAAATTAAAAATGCTTCTGGTGAAAGTTTCCTGGGAACTTCCTGAATTTGAAACACTACAAAGTGGGGAGTCAGGTTCACTTTCTTTGCCCTGTTTGACCAACCTGTGAAACGTCTTCACCAATCAGGACGCTGGCAAAAACTTTTTATCGAGCCAATCCCAGAGCAAATGTAACTTTTGGACCAGAGTGTAAAATTGACAGAGTAAAGTGCACGTAACAAATACAAGGACCCTGGTTTAAACACTCTCCATATAACTGCAGTCCTCATTATTCCAGCAAATCTCCTCTGCACCCTCTCTGAGGTCTGTGGATCCTTCCTTGTTGCAGTGTCCAGAATTGAACTTATTCCAGCTGAGGCTGAACCCATGTTTTATGAAAGTCAAGCCGTCAGCTCCTCACAAGTGAGGAGCTATATTAAACCCTGCTGGAGTGAACCACTCTTGGCTCGGGGTGAGGGGCTAGTGGGCCCAGAGATTTCATTACCAGTCTGCTAATTGGATTTAAATTGTAGTGAAATTAGAACCTGCATACATTCTGCAGCTCCGCGCCTATTTCTAGCGTGGAGCTGACGGCGCTGGAAATCCGGCGCTCGGAGACTGGTGGAGACCGTGGCGCCCAGTGGGAAGCCATGAAATGGCCTCCGCTTGAACGTCCCAGCCCGCTGCGCTACAATAGTGAGCGGGACACGGACCATGCAAATATCCATTGACTTCGGGCAGGATTTCCCAACCTTGGGACAAGCGCGCCCGGAAAATCCCACCCAGTGTCTTTATCAGGACTGCTTTAACTTGTCAGAATCGTCAACATGTGACAGGCTCTATCAGAACAGCTGTGTAATTAAAATAGTAATTTAGTCACATAACTGAGTGCCAAAAATAAATTTAATGCCTACTGATAGTGCCCTCCTCATCAAAATTGTTCTTAAAATCCAGATACAAAACAGTCACTGGATCATTGTTTGCTCTGGAAATATTTCAGCAGATTCCTGGGTTTTGATTTGATTTGATTTATTACTGTCACATGTATTGTTTCTTGCACGCTATATAGAGAAAACATACCGGCTGGAATTTTACGGGCCCGCCTGCCACAGGAATCGGAGCAGGCGAGGGATGAACAATGGAAAAGTTCATTGACTGACGGTGGGATTTTATTGTTTCGGGATGAGCAAGGCCATAAAATCCCACTCACTGTTCATAAAATACGTATGGTTTTGACCATTGCGCCATTATGATCTGTATTTTTATATTGGCCTGGATTTTGCGGTCAATGGTGAAAAAACAGTGCTTGCTGTTCACTAAACATACAACTGGCCAAGGGCATTTCATAGACTTTTTAGTGGTAATTAACAGGAAGTAGAGATTTTCCAAGGGCGTTATCCTCCACGGGGAATCTGTGATTATGAGAAAACAGGACAAGCTCCTCTTCAATGAATTGGCTCAAAAAACTCTCCGCTGAGCCATGCAGAGTCTAAAGCAGCAATTATATATTTAAATATTTAAGTCAATGTAGAATCATGTATAAAAAGTAAAATAAACTGACAGATAGTGGGATGGAATCAAAAAAGAATGGATATAAATGGAACAAAAAACTACATTCTAATTGACTGTCTTTAAATCTTAAACAATAATTCAAACCTGAAGGATTGATGAGTCCACACTTGTGTGTGTATACTTTATTCAGGGCTAGTGAGGTTGTTTGGCAGTAATTAAGACTTATTTTACTGTTAAGAATTCACTTACACCGAATGTTTTCTGCTAACTTTGATCGGTAATTAATGGGTATGTATCCCAGTGCCTAATCTTTACATCGATTTCAATGCCAAGGCTGTCCGCAAGGTACCTGTGTGGTGAAGCTTGTGGAGGGAGAAGTGCAAATCGGGCAGCAACCTCCAGATTCCAGCATTTAATGCTGTGTTTGCCATCGGCAAAAGTTGTTGTTCAATTTACTCCATAATACTGGAAGGTGCTGATGGCCACATTGTTTTTCTAAATGCAAAACCTGGTCCAATATCTGGAGATTAGAGAAAAATTCTAGGGCTGCCTCCTCGGATCTTGAGATGAAACCTCTTCTGTGGGTTTGAGTTCTTTAGTGGCTGGGAATTTTCAGCAGTTGAAAAATGTGTGCGGATCAGAATCCCAGTGGACTTTTCAGTGTAGGGATTGGATAGGTTCCCTCAGAATCTGCTGGGATCTAGCAAAACCTCAGATGTATTTCGGAGTTGATGTATTCCTATAGTACTGAAGATACGGGAAGTATAATCTCTTCAAAGTGACATTTTCACCCACATGTCCTGTAATAATTATCAATAATAAAGTTAGATTTTGTCAACATTAAGTTCTCTTCCAATGTTTGGTTAAAGATATTGGCCGGAATTCTCCCATCCCACTCGCCACTGGAATTTTAATGGTCGGGATGCGGACAATATGCAACCCCACTGACAATCGAGCGGGAATTTCCGGCTTTTAGACCAGCAGGGCCGAAGAATTCTGCCCATCCTTTCCGCAGAAAAGTCTCCAGATCACAGAAGACTTTAAATGCTTTGTTTTATAGGCCAGAGGTTAAGATGAAGATGAACACCAAGCAGCAGAGAAAAAGAGAAATGGAAATTGGGGAGAGAAGGAAGTCACAGGGAAAAAGAATGATTTTATGGTCAGACTTCCAAAAGCAGTGAAATGCTAAGGCAGAAATGTTAAGGAAAGGGTTTCACAAATATGATGGTTGAAAGAAAGATCACAAATCATAAACTGGAGGGAGTGGGAATGAGGAATATCAGGAGGACATAATGGCTGAACTATTTTTTCCTTCTGCATCCCACTTACCGTGGAATAAGTGCATGTCTTGCCTCATTGATACTCATGGATGTAACATAAATACTCACTGAGAGCATTATCTTAAAATTAAAGGTAAAAAATTTGATGGTTTAATTTAAACAGCCAACAGGATGTTTAGAACCTCTCCCACAATAAAGCAATCATTCAGGAAAACAAAGACACAGGGCCCAAATTTATCATTGCGCCGCTCCCGTTTTCAGGAGCGAAAACTTGGTAAAGTCGGGCGTGAGGCCATTAACGTGATTCGCGTCCGCGCAGATGCCCACTTTACCAAGGCCCGAAAATGGCCACGATCCAATTCGCACCCAAAACGGGTGCAACGGCGATTTAAATGCATTTGCATGCATTTAAATTGAATTAATGGGCTGCCTGCCCAACTTTACCAGCATTTCCCCCTTTATCATCACGTTCACACGTCGAGATTCGGTGCAAAACATACCTGCTCGGCAAAGATCTATTTCAGGCATTCCAGCTTCTGAAGAGATAAGTTTAAAGCTTCCAGCGGCTCTCTAACTCTGATCGGTGGTGGGGGGCAGTGGGGGGGGGGCAGTGGGGAGGCAGGCCAGATCATTCTCTGGTGAGGGAGGGGGGGAGGGAGCAGGACGTGGGTCAGATGTATCTCTGGTGAGGGGGTGTGGGGAGGAGGGAGGCCTGATCGTTGTCTGGTGGTGGTGGTGGGGGGGGGGGGGGGGGGAGGAGTTGGGGAGAGAGAGGACCGATCGTTGTCTGGTGGGGGAGTAGAGTTAATTCTATCCCATCACATTTCTAATTCTGATCATTCCTGTTATAAATGCTACTTAGATTGTATTTCACATGCCATGAATGTTGTTTTTTCCCCCCTACACCAGCAAGTTCAGAAGAAGTAGAAATTATCTTATTACTATTTCCCAAATTATCTTCTAAACTTGGAAATGCAGCTCTTAGAATTTACTGCAAGTTGGCTGTTGCTAAACACAATTCCAAAGGTTGTTGAATCAAGCAATGGTTATTTGTACACGCACCTATATGTTTCATTACACAACTTCAATAGGCCTGGATATGTACCTGGGTGGATTTTGCAAGTACAGGCAGCAGAGAAAAGGGGTTCCACAGCTATAATAGTGCATGTGCACTTAATTAGTGAAACTGTCAAAGTACTCGGCTGTGAGTATGTGAAATATACTGGGAGGGAGGCCAGATGGATCTCTGGTGGGGGCGGGGGGGACAGGGGCAGGGGGGTCTGCTGCCACTCTGTGGGCAATCGGTGGGGGGAAAGGGGGCAGGGGGTTGCGATCGGTCTGGGTAGCGGGGGGGAGGTGGATGGATAAGGGGGGCAGTTATGCTGTGGGGGTGGGACGATGTCTATAGGGGCCATCACTCCCGCTTTTTGCTCCCAGGCCACTTTATCTGCTGTTTGCGGCCCGGGGCGATGTGACAGCAGCGAGTTTTCAATTTTTTTTCTAACTGCGCATGCGCAGTTCAGAGCTCCGATCGTTTCGGGCGTGCTAAGCCCCGCCCACAGTGCAATTCAGACTCGTGATTTTTTTTTCAGGCTAAGTGCGTATGGGGGCACCTGAAAGCAGATTTCAAAGTCGGATCTGAATTGCGCCCAGATTTAGCATGTAGAATGAAAATGGTAAAATCGGGCCCACAGTGTGGCAGCAAACTGTTCCCTGGTGCATTCTCCATGACAATACTTCTCCTCACCAACCAATCAGTGCCCTCTTCTCCTGCAGTATAAATTGTTATTCCCTTTGAGATTTGTATTCCTGCAAATCTGTCCTGTTGAGTGCAAGATAAGAAGGTTCAACAGCATGTCTCTTTTTACAGCCATACTCAAATTCTGTGCTACCAAACGACTATTGAGAATGTTAATTTTCTGTGCAAACCATTCCCATTTTCCCTAAATGGAGCAGACAAATGTGGCAGAAGGAGGGCCTCAGTTTATAGCCTATAAACAAATAGCACATGGGAATGGCTTATTTTATAAGAGATGTGAGAAATGCTGGTAATAAACAAATGAAAGAAAAATTGTATTTTTGCAATTTTGCCTTTACTTTAATGCAAAAAATATAATTTGAATTTGAATTAAGGGAAATGAATTGTAAATAAACAATTAATAAAACCTTTCCCTATCACTATCTATGGCAGAATCATAATAAAAGAACTGATCATTTATCCTTTGACGCAGTGAAATCAAATAGATATGCAACTACTTCCATTATGTCCATTGGGGCCTACATCTCTCTGTATGGTAAATAGTTATCCATCTGGCTTTGTGATTTGAGAAACCGTCTGTCTTTATCAGTTCAAACCAAGATTCATCTAGCTAAGGAAGCAGAAAAAGGGACATTATCAAAAAGCCTGCACCTTGTGGAAAAACAAGCTGTTACCAATTCATCTTTGTATGGTCAATGAACCTTTATTCACTGTGCAGCTGTTCGTCACATCAGGTTTATTAGACGCACCTGTCGTATAGAAGCCATTCTGCTGAATTGCGTAGATTTTTCTGTGTACACTGGCACACAGCATTCTATCCAGTCATTCAGGTGTGAGTGAGTACGCAATAGATTTATACATAAATAATGTGCGGGGAAACATTATATCCTGACTTTGATAAACCTGTCATTGTGGTGATGTTTATGATTGCAGATAATGGATATGTGCCAGAAAAGTCACTGCGAGTTCCTACACTGGCAAAGCAAAGTTTTAAAGCATATAATTAGTGAAATTGCTCAAAGGCATTCATTGTTATTCTTTAAGATGGCTTATTATGGAATTTACAGAATGATATTCTTTTTCCAAAGTTCATTCCTTTGCTGCTATCAGCTGGCCTGGTAAGTTTGGTGAACATTGAAATCCATGTGATTAGTACATCATAATGTACCCATTGAAGGGTTAATAATTATGACTTATTCAGTACAAGGTCATAAATTATCCTGCAGTAACTTAAAGTTTTAAAATGTCAGATCGATAATGTCACCATGCCCATCTTAACAATAATTGTGTTTCTTTAACAGAAGAATGTAGTGAGTGAAGTAATTAATTTTACCTTTAGGAAAAGAAATAGGAAAGGCGCTATCATATAAATTAGACAGAAGCTAAACACGAGTTAAACTATTAACTAGTAGAGGGAAAATGGAAAACAAAAAGGCAGTAGTGATTATTCCTTAAGTTTTATTTCAAATTGCTCTTTATTAAATTTAATTGATGAATCATATTACGGAATTGAAGCTTCTCTTGACATCCAAATATTATTTAATTTATTTTGTTTGTTGTAATGTTAACATGTGCACTGAAACTTAAAACAATGTCCCCCATCCCCGACCACATCTTCCAAACTGGTCAAATGTCAATGGATTTTTCACTTGCTCAGTGCATCCCCACAGTGGGTCCAGGTGGGTACAGGTGGGATCAGAAAATTTCAGCCAATGAGTTTTCACAACCAATGGTCTTGTTTATTATTTGCATTTACTACAAAACTAAATTCGACACTGAAAATAATCTGTAATAAAAATAATAAACAAATTCATGCTGCTTCTGCTGTCTTCCTGCGGGCATTCGTACAAAATCCATTGTTGCTTTAATTTCATTGCAGAAAGGGCTACGAGACAACGTCTGAGCCAGAGACCCATTGTCTTTCTAAAGTGAAGAAGCAACAAGCATGTGAAACAAAGAAAGATGTAAGGCTATCAGGAGACAATGTGGCAAAGAGGTCATTTTGGATTTCTCCTCCAAGGGAGTAGCCAGATATAAAGATCCCTTCCTTGCCTATAAAAGTCTATGGCTCTCCAAGGAAGTTAATAAACTTAGGTTGACTTCTCAATAAATATATCTTTGGAATGTCATCATGTATCATGTGCACAACCAGTATACGGCCATAATCTATCTATAATGTATGGTGCATAAATAAAATGGAAGATGTTATTTAAAAGAAGTGAAGGATTCAAGGTTGCAATATACTCTCATTGTTTAAAGTGACAGTTGTAACGTGGCAGAGCTTCTCTCCTGCAATCTTTGATATCAGATGATTTTCTGTTTGAGAATTGTAATTTTGTGACTCAAATTCAGATACCTAACAGCCACCAACTCATTCATCTGGTCAAACAATGATAAAAGGTCAAGCAACACTGCAAGGCTTCATTTAATTTGCATTCTTGTAGAAGATTAGAAAGTAATAGCCTCTAGTCTTCTATCATGAAACATATCTTCTCTGGATAAAGCAAAAATTAAAATGAGCTAAAAGATTATCTTACTGTTAATTATTTTTTTGTTCAGTACTGTGCGCACTTTATGGCCCCAAGGAGAAATTACCGTAATATTATAGTTGCAGTAGAATAGCAGGACAAAAAGAATGCAATGCACACTCATTGTTCAGTAACATATTTCTGATCTAACTAATTACTCTGAAATGTTCTGAAACCATGCCTTATATGAAAACAATGTTAAGTGTTTGGTTAGAAACATCTAATTGATTTGTTTAAAAGATTAAAGCCGCATTCCAGTGACTTGGAAGTACAAAGGTGACTGCAAATTTGCATTATTGCACCTTCTGCATTCCAAAAAGCCATTGAAATCGAAGCAATCTGTCTGTAAAGCCACACCAGGAACAATTGCCTTGAAAGAGCTGAATGGGATCTTCTATTCAATTAATGAAGCACCCAATCACCTGGGTATTAGGGGCGGACACAGTAAGTAGTCTCACAACACCAGGTTAAAGTTCAACAGGTTTATTTGGTAGCAAATACCATAAGCTTTCGGAGCACTGCTCCTTCGTCAGATGGAGTGGAAATGTGCTCTCAAACAGTGCAAACAGACACAAAATCAAGTTGCAGAATACTGATTAGAATGCGAATCCTACAGCCAGCCAGGTCTTAAAGGTACAAACAATGTGGGTGGAGGGAACATTAAACACAGGTTAAAGAGATGTGTATTGTCTCCAGACAGAACAGCTAGTGAGATTCTGCAAGCCCAGGAGGCAAGCTGTGGGGGTTACTGACATCGTTTAAGACTTACCTGGATAGTCACATGAGCAGCCTGGGAATGGAGGGATACAAACGATTGGTCTAGTTGGACCAAGGAGCGGCATGAGCGGCATGAGGCATGAGCGGCATGCATCAGTAACCCCCACAGCTTGCCTCTGGGCTTGCAGAATCTCACTAGCTGTTCTGTCTGGAGACAATACACATCTCTTTAACCTGTGTTTAATGTTCCCTCCACCCACATTGTTTGTACCTTTAAGACCTGGCTGGCTGTAGAATTCGCATTCTAATCAGTATTCTGCAACTTGATTTTGTGTCTGTTTGCACTGTTTGAGAGCACATTTCCACTCCATCTGACGAAGGAGCAGTGCTCCGAAAGCTTATGGTATTTGCTACCAAATAAACCTGTTGGACTTTAACCTGGTGTTGTGAGACTTCTTACTGTGTTCACCCCAGTCCAACGCTGGCATCTCCACATTATTAGGGGTGGCACAGTGGTTAGCACTGCTGCCTCACAGCTCCAGGGACCCAGGTTCGATTCCTGGCTTGGGTCACTGTTTGTGTGGAGTTTGCATATTCTCCCCGTGTTTAGAACAAAGAAGAACAAAGAACCATACAGCACAGGAAACAAGGCCCTTCGGCCCTCCAAGCCTGTGCCGCTCCTTGGTCCAACTAAACCAATCGTTTGTATCCCTCCATTCCCAGGCTGCTCATGTGACTATCCAGGTAAGTCTTAAACGATGTCAGCATGTCTGCCTCCACCATCCTACTTGGCAGCGCATTCCAGGCCCCCACCACCCTCTGTGTAAAAACATCCCTCTAATATCTGAGTTATACTTCGCCCCTCTCACCTTGAGCCCATGACCCCTCGTGATCGTCACTTCTGATCTGGGAAAAAGCTTCCTACCGTTCACCCTATTTACCCCCTTCATAATCTTGTACACCTCTATTAGATCTCCCCTCATTCTCCATCTTTCCAGGGAGAACCACCCCAGTTTACCCAATCTCTCCTCATGTGTGGGTTTCCTCCCACAGTCCAAAGATGTGCGGGTTAGGTTGATTGGACATGCTAAACTAACCCTTGGTGTCCCAGGATGTGATAGGTTAGAGAGATTGGCAGGGTAGCTATACGGGGATAGAACCTGGTGGGATTGGTGTCAGTGCAGACTCAATGGGCTGAATAGCTTCCTTCTGCACTCTAGGGATTCTATTCTATGAGTTCTATTGAACTGGGTATAGACAGACCGTTACACATAAATTATATGCACAGAGGGACCCTGGCTGAGAGAGGAATTCCTAGCCATGAACTGATCAAGTCACAACTGGAATACACTAGCCATTACCATATTTATGTCACAGGGCAGTTGGCGAGCGAAGGTAATGTGACAAGCCAACTCTTTGTGTATTTAAGAACCTGACGTCTCTGTAGAACATGACAAGCAACGAAGATGTTGAGGAAATAAGGCAGAAAATGGGTTCCTTTCTTCCCTCTTTCTACTTGCAACTTGCAAGTTTGAAACTCTGTCTGCTGATTTTGACTATCCAGGTGCCGCAGACAGAGATTTTAAAAATAACACAACCCAGTGCTGCTGCTTCCAGGATAATAGATAAATAATCCATCTACATCTTTGCACCACCTCTACACCAAAGGCAGCAGGGCCACCAAGTTCAGTCTGAAGCCAGCTGAATAGCCAAACCTTCAAGAGTCATATATCCCTTTTTACTGGACTCTAAATTGTTTAATCTATCCTTCCCACTCTGTAATTTATTTGTGTGCATGTGAACTTTGAGTGTGTGTATATGTGAAAGCAGAAGTTGTTTTATTGTTTTATTGAAGCAGGGTTAAATACAATAAAATCTATCCTCTTCTTTTAGAAAACTCAAGAGAATCTGTCTGATTGAGCTGGTTCTGGTTACAGCACATAAAAAGTTAAACACTCACAAAATTGGCAAATGTATCCATTTAAAAAAACCTGTGGTGGTCAAAAAAGGAGCGAAAAAAGGGGCAAGTCATTTTATTCCTCCTCACCTGATTGTAACAGAGGAAATACAGAATGGCGAGCAGTAGGTTTCCACTGCCAGAAAGTGTCTTAAACAATGGCACATCTTGCCTTGTCATCCCCATGCACCTCCAATCAACCAATTCAGAGAAACACTGAAGGACATTAGGAGTCAGTTAGCCTTCTAATTTCTTGGTCTTGGTTGGTGTATCACCTGAGTGAACTGCATGGGCGATGAAATAGTAGATTGCTGTATTACCCTTGACAAAATATATGTGATCTTCACCTGAAGTGCTGTAACCTGCAAGACTATGGATAATGTGCTGGGATTAGAATTGGTAGCTGGTTTCTTTTTATTTTTTATTTCACAGCTGGTACTGACATGACACACTGAATGGTTTCTTTCTATCCCATAACATTTCTCTGGTTCTAACATTTCAAGAATTCAAGACAGATTTTGCTTTCCCAACCTATTTTCCCCTCTCCAGTGTGAGACGGAATTTCATGTCAGTATTAATTAACTGAATTGTGTCAGATTCGAACTTCAGGCAACAGATCTCAATCTTTTCCCAATCATTTATTTACTTTATACGTTGTGAACTCTCTCAGTACATTCGAAACACATTTTGAACTGAAACCAAACCCCCACTCCCCATATATGAAAACACCTTAGTTTAAATGAATCTGACTAGAGTTGTACCCTTTCCTACACAACACACATCATTAAATCCCACTTAAATCCATATCTTATTTCTAATATTTATCAACACAAATATAGATTACTCAAAACTACCTTTGCTTCCCAACACAATTAATTGTCAAGAATTGTTTCAAAACTTAAACCTGATTGGTCAAGGTATTTCCCTGAGGATTGAACTAACGAATGGCTATCACTAATTTTGTTTAGCTGAAATGAGTGCAATTTGTGTACGTGTTCTTTCTGTCTGGAAAAAACAAGGTCCTGTGTCTGTGCTTCCCAAGACATACAAAAGTGATGTCCCTTTACTCCCTATCTTACCTATGAAATGTTGCACTAAGGGCCCGATTTTATCAAAATTTCGCGCCCATTTTCAGGCACGAAATCGTAGTAAAGTTGGGCATCGGGCCTAAAATGCAGTCCAGACCCAACCCAAGGCCAATTGCGACTTTACCAACGGCCAATCCGGGCGCCGATCCAGCGCACGCCCGAATCGGCCAGCGGGCCGATTTAAATGCATTTGCGTGCATTTAAATCTGCATAATGAAGCCCGCGCCCAACTTACCCAAGGATTCCCACTTTACGAGGCTCCAATCCGATCGGCGCCCACGCATTTACCGTGTTGCTGAATTCAAGTCCGATAGGGTTTCAACTCAGCAACTGAACCGCCGAATCGCCCCCGACCACCCTTCGCGGACCGCCCCCGCGAACCACCCCAGCAGCCCACCGCCCCACCCCCCCCCCACCCCCCCCCCCCCCCCTGCCGATCGGACCACCCTGGGACACAGGCCCCGCCAGCAGCCCCCCCTCCTCCCCCCCGGGATCGCACCCCCGGGACCCCTGACCTACCTTGATCGCTGGTGTCCGTCGAAAGCAACTTGCGATCCTGGATCCTGGCGTTGATCCGGGGGTCCTGATGTGTAGAATGACGTCTGTTCACTGGGGGGGGACGACGTGGTGTCTCTTCCCTGAGGGGGGTAGGGGGTATGTGACATCTCTTCCCTGAAGGAGTGGTAGGGGGGGGATGTGACGTCTCTTCCCTGAGGGGGGGGATGTGACGTCTCTTCCCTGAGGGGGGGGGGGGGGTAGGGGGGGATGTGACATCTCTGCTCCTGGGGGGGCGGAGATGCAGGTCCCCCCACCCCACCCCCCCCCCAGGGAAGAGACGTCACATCACCCCCCTGCCCGCCCCCAGGGAAGAGACATCACATCCCCCCCTACCCCTCCCCACCCTCCCCCCTCAGGGAAGAGATGTCAGATCCCCCCCCCTACTCCCCCCCTCAGGGAAGAGATGTCACATCCCCCCTACCCCTCCCCCCCTCCACACCGCCTCAGGGAAGAGATGTCACATTCCCCCTACCCCCCCCCCCCCCTCACCCCTGGGAAGAGGCGTCAGATCCCCACCATCACCCCCCCCCCCCCAGGGAAGAGACGTCACATCCCAGAGCCACCCGCCCCCCCACCCCCACCCCCCCCCCCCACCCCACCAGGGAAAGTCAAAGGCAGTGCAGACAGCAGTGCTGTCAGCGCTGCCTTTGACTTTCGCGCTCGGGCGCGCTGAGTGCTGTCGGCTTCGAACTGCGCATGCGCAGGTCGGTGCTCCGACAGATGCAAATGCACTTTGCCCCGCCCACTGGACCCGCACCAAAAAAAGGTGTATGGGGGCGCTGGAGTGCGGCTGCCGGGCGCGGGTCTGATTTACGACCGCACCCGGCACTTCGAGCCGATTTGGTAAAATCAGCCCCTAAGTTTTGAACAAATATTTCAGATACATGGTGAAGGATTCCTTCACATTTGCGAAGATCATAAAAGACTTGCACATCAATAGAAATGCTGAGTGCATGTACTCATTTGACATTGCTCGCCGCTTCACCAATATTCTACTTAAGGAAGCCACAGATATTTGTGCTGCAGCGCGATATCATGGTGATCTAGACCCCACCATTGTGTGAATTAGTGTACATTGAATTCATGAACTCAACAACTCGCACAGTTGAGCTCAGTTTTAATGACACCATGTATGCCCAAATAAATAGTGTTGCCATGGGATACCCCCAGGCCCAGCCCTTGAAAACTTTGTTGAGTTCCATGAGAAATGTGCCTTCCATGGAATGATACCTAACCTTCTACTCTTTGCATATTTGCGATATGTGGATGCGACATTTGTTATATTTCAATCCACAGCTGTGTGCAATAATTTATATACATGTATTAATGGGGTCCAGCCTACGCTCTAATTCACCTTTGAAACAAAGCAGTCTAATAAACTCCCTTTTTTTGAGGGAAGATTCCAAGCATGTTCTTCAAGATTGGAGTTTGGAAACCCTCATGTGGAAGTCAGAGTTCTGGGGAGACCAATTGGCTCACAGCGTGACAAGCCTCTGGGGATTTGATGAGAAATCTACAGAGGCTGTATTGTGGTGGCATCTGTCACTTGGTTTCAGAGTGTGGCGTGTCTGACCACATTTCACCTACTGGTTTACATGGACAGCGTATTTACTGAGAACATTATAAATCTGTATATATATAGGTAAATGTGTAACTGCAATAAAGGAGTATTTTATTATGATTAATCTTTATGTATTATGATTAATTGGGGTGGCACGATGGCATGGTGGTTAGCCTCACAGCACCAGGGATCTGAGTTCAATTCCAGCCTCGGGTGACTGTTATGTGGAGTTTGTATGTTCTCCCAGTGTCTGTGTGTGTTTCCTCCTACAGTCCAAAGATGTGCAGGTTAGGTAGATTGGCCACAGTAAATTGCCTCTTAGTGTCCCAAAATGTATAGGTTAGGGGAATTAGTGGAGTAAATGCATGGGGCTATGGGGATAGAGCGGGGGGTGGGGGGCGAGGGGTGGGGGGTGCGGGGTGGGGGGTGCGGGGTGGGGGGGCTGGTGGGCATGAGTACAATGCTCTGTCGGAATTAGTGCAGACTCAATGGGCCAAATGACCTCCTTCTGCAGTGTAGGAATTTTAGTCTGTAATTTTCTTGTTTAATAAATGTTTTATTCTTTTTTTAGAAGTTAACTGGCAGTACTGTGACACGGTTCATCCACGTCTCTAAACAAAAAGATTAAAGTTACAATCTGGAGGCAGCATTTGAACATTACGTTGGGGATGAAGTGGTGATATTGTATGCGTGAAATCCAGAAGTCAGCTGAGTGAGTCAAAACTTGCAATCTCAGTACAATTATAATTCTGACTTGCAGGTTTGGAAGCTCCAAGCTGTGCAACTGGCCTGATGTGTAACTACAAGGGGGGGTGGGGAGGAGGGTGGGTGGTTGGGGCGGGGGGGGGGAGGGGGGGGGGGACTTTCTGGCCCTGTGTGGTGGACTCACCACGGGAGATTTGGCGGCCCAGCTGGAAGTCCATTGACTTTCGGCAGGACCGGACAATCCTGGCAGTGGGCAGGGCTGGAAAATCCCACTCAGCTGTATTTAAAGGGACACTCCACAAATGTAAAATAAGAATGAAAATGCTGGAAACACATCATAGGTCAGGCAGCATCTGAGGAGAGAAGCAGATTTAACACTCCAGGTCAATTACTTTTCATCAGATGTGAAAAAGGATGGAGATATATGAATTTTTCAATATTAGTTGAAGCCTTAATTACCCTTCATGCTTTAAAATTTTAATGCACCCCAGGAGAGCCAGAAATATAATTGAAGCTCTCTTTGCAATTCCTGGTGTAGGAGTGGAGATTCAAACTGCAGAGGGAGCCTTTCAATATTCCAAAGGATCCAAATTATATTAATGTTTCTATATGGTCTGGTGACTGCGCTGCAAAGCCTAGGGCCAAGGTTGAGTGACCACCAATTGAGCTGGTGAGCTTGCTCCAATATGTATGTGCCACATCTCAAACTGCTCCACTTGACTACAGGAACAAAAGGATGTTGTTGAAGCAGAGTTGGACATGGTTTGTGAAGAAGGGTCTCAGTACTTTAACATTGCTGGAGGTTTAATCCTTGATTGTCAGATGTTGCACTTTCAATTTTCCAGCTTAACAGAAATAAAGTTTGGAAAATGTGAGTGAGGTTATGATGGAAATCACTTCTTTGGTATTTTAATTGCTTGTTGCACTTACATTTGGAATATAACTTTTCCGATGAGCAGAACTGGTGCACAAGCTAGGGGCCATTTTGGTGATAATTGGTTGTCAAGTACAAATATCAGGACAGTTCACTTCTGAAATCCCAAACCTCCTGTCTACGCACTTTGCTGTAAATGTGGTTGCTTGCACAGACTCAGCCTCAAGCCACTATTCAGTCAGGAACCTCACATCATCCGAAAAGAACCTGAATTTGTGGTCAAATTTGAGGCCCAATTGTGACTTGGCCATTCATTACTTCATTGGTCTGTTCATTGGGTGTATTAAGGTGAGTGCGGGGAGGGGTGGAGGAGAGGGGGATGGGAGGGGATCTTACCACAATTTGGCAGTGTTGGTTCCAGCAAGAAAAGCAGCGTGATTTTCTCCAGAGAAACAGGACGGTTTTCTCCCCAGCTCTTATTACATTCTTGTCACAAAAAACAGCTGGCCATGTTTCACGCCATCACGCAGGGTGGTGGGGGGGGGGGGGGGGGGGCGGTTCAGGGGGCAGCGGCCTCAACACGCCGGCAAAACTTGGCTGCACTGAGATTGGGGCATCATGTTTAAAGGGTGGCCTGAGTAGAACGAGTAATGACCACCCCTCCAGCCCACCAAGCAGGTGTCAGGGCCACCCCCCCGAGATCGGAGCCGGCACCCCTCACCACACCCCCCCATCAGTTGGGAGCCGGCACCACGCTACCTCTCCCCCCCTCTCCCCCTAACCAAAGCCAGAGACGGCTCCTCTCCCCCACCCCCTTCACACAGTCGAGATTTAAATAGCTATGCAGCTTGTCACTTCCACAGGATTTAGCCCTCCTTTCACAAGCATTTACATCTACTCTTAAAAATTGCAAGTTGCCACAACAGGAAATGACTGGGGTCCCAGCACCATTTTGGATAAGGTGTGGAGTGGCCAGAAAAATCCATGCCATAGTGTATCAGGTCTTCATACATTCTAAATAGGAGGCATACAATTCACACCCATGGTTACTCCACCAACAAATATGAATTCATCCCAATTAATCCTTTGAATACTGATATTTTTATATAATTCTCTAACTCCCCAATGAATTAGGGAGTTGGAGAATTAGTGCTTTATGAATTCAGCACTGCAATGCTGAAAATTCGACAAATGTGAAGAAGATGCAATATCTTTAATAATGCTACATTCATTAGTAAATATAATAAAATCTCTGTATTAATGGGAAAACATTTTATTCTGCTCTTCTTGTCCTTTTCCATTTGTATTTTTATGTTTCAGTTTTTATTTACATGTTTTCCAATTACAGTCCTTTTTTTTGGTAATTACTGTTGATAATGATGCACATGTCCTATGTGGCCACACTATTCCTTTTTTACCGAGCCACATTAAAGCAACTTGGTCTCACTGGCTGACCCTTTTTAAGCTAATCACAATATTAAAGATCAAAGTTTGACTTATCACAATATTGAGAAGGTGAGGTCAAATTTTGATATCATTTTTGTTTTGAGATTTAGGCAGCCACTCCGAACGTGTTAGCCATGAGAGCTGGGCGGCAATGAAACAATATTCATAAATATTCATTCTGGTGCTCGAAGGGGTATATGAACAAGGAGGTGACATGTTCATCAATAGATGATGTGATTGCTTTCCCAACACTTTTGATATCACCAGGGATGAGATGTCTGTTTCTTAAATAATAGAAATCAGATGTTATTTGGTTGCAGCTGCTGTCCATCAAGATTAATGGTGGAAATTGAAACAAGATAACATACATGTGCCTCAGCATTTTCATTGTGTCAGAAAAAGCAACAAAGACACATCAAAAATCAGATACATCAGGATGCAAAATGCTATCGATTTAGCTGTTTAAACTTCTGCAACTAAAATCAAATTGTTTCTATTCTGAAAATGTTGTATGTATAATTTGTTTTGCTCTACACTCTAGTGAATAACACATCGCAAGACTGGATCCTTCCGTCCCACTGTTCATTCTAATCTGATTATTAAAAGTGTGATCTGAGACATACGCTTCCTCAATGTGCTCCTGCAGCATTCTTTGAACTGGAGACCATTTACTGCCAGGTTCACTCCGGACAGTGTTTTATTTGAGCCCTGCTTACTTTTAAATGGTCAAGACTGAATAAATATATTAATTATGGCTTATCATTTGTATGGAAAGAGCATGGGGTGGAAATTGTTTGATTCCTACCTCTTGGTGCAAAGGCAGTAATGCAACAAGTTCTCTAAATGAAAGACTCCTGGCTGACTGAATTGGGATGTGGAGATGCTGGCGTTGGACTGGGGTAAACACAGCAAGAAGAACAACACCAGGTTAAAGTCCAACAGGTTTTCTTGTGTGGCTTTTACCAAATAAACCTGTTGGACTTTAACCTGGTGTTGTTAAACTTCTTGCTGTGACTGAATTGGGGCCTTGGGCCAATTTTTAAGAACCTGGGATAGCTATGAGCACTTCTCATGCCTCTTGCATCCACAGGGAGCTCACTTCTCAGCAAGCATTTATTTTGCACTGTCTGCTTCATGCCAGCAGCCTCAGGTAAATGGCAGGATTGGTTACAAAAGGATCAGGTGAATTCAAATTCAACAGTGACGCTAAAGAGTGCTGCACGATTCCTGCTCCTTCTACTCCACATAAAAAAACTACTCTTTTGACGGCGGCCATTTGCTGGACCACAAACATACTGGCAAAAGATGAAAAGGGCAGACCCAGTACCTGATTCATTCGGGGCAGTCCAATTTCTCAAAAACTTTCTCAAATAAGCAGTAAACTCCACATTCACAAGTGCAAGAAGCTCAATGTCAATTTTAGGAGGTCACCTCTGGAAACATGGATACATTTGATCCTCAGATCATAGACCCTGAAAAGAGTACCTGAAAAGTTATATCTGTAAAGCAAGCAGAACAACAAACAATCACAGACCCCAAAAGATTGATTCTCTTTTGATTCTCCTTGCAGAAAAAGTATTTTGGAAAGTTTTCTCTCAAATGTCATCCATGTCGGGTTGTACAGGTTGAGCCTTAAGGGAAGAATGTATTGCATGGCAGACAATCACTGCAAGATAGGCAGCTTTACTGGCAGAGGTTGCACAGTGGTTAGCACCGCTGCCTCACAGCACCAGGAACCTGGGTTCAATTCCGGCCTCGGGTCCCTGTCTGTGTGGAGTTTGCACATTCTCCCCGTGTCTGCGTGGGTTTCCTCCGGGTGCTCCGGTTTCCTCCCACAGCCCAAAGATGTGCGGGTTAGGTTGATTGGCCATAATAAACTGCCCCTTAGTGTCAGGGAGATTAGGAGGGTAAATATGTGGGGTTATGAGGATGGGACCTGGTTGGGATTATTGTCGGTGCAGGCTTGATGGGCCAAATGACCTCCTGCACTGTAGATTGTATGATTCTATGAGCTTATTGTCTCATCCAACTCTCATTAGAGCCATTCAGGAGGAATGTGCCTCATGAAACTGATTGAGAGTTGCCAAGGAGTAATCTTCGAACCCTTCACAACCAGACCTGTGAAACGGAAAAATCAGCTTCATCAACATTGCGACATTGACAGATAGGGGGGTGAATTTTTGTCTGGGTGTGGAGATACATTTCAATACATGAATGATGTTTCAATGCACTTTGGGATTTATTTTTTTGAGGAAATATGAATTGCCTCAGCATTGCCAATCCCATGTTGTTTTCCTCTGGCCTTTTTGTGGGTCAGATATGCTCAATGTGCAAAGCGCCACCCCCACTGAGGTCAGGTTCTCCATCTTAAATGGGGGACAAAAATCAGATTTCCTGTCGCACACTATTTTATTGTGGCGGTGTCGAGTTTTGAAATGAATATTTATGAATATTGTTTCATTGCCGCCTAGCTCTCATGGCTAATAGGTTCGGAGTGGCTGCCTAAATCTCAAAACAAAAATGGTATCAAAATTTGACCTCACCATCCCAATATTGTGATAAGTCAAACTTTGATCTTTAATATTGTGATTAGCTTAAAAAGGGTCAGCCAGTGAGACCAAGTTGCTTTAATGTGGCTCGGTAAAAAAGGAATAGTGTGGCCTCACAGGACACGTGCATCATTATCAACAGTAGTTACCAAAAAAAGCACACAAGATTTCAGAGTTTGTGAAGAAAATGGAAAACCTGCTGAGAAATTAGAAATATTCTGAAAGGTCAGTGTGAAATGTCTGGACACCATCAAATGTTACTATTCAGTGTTGTATTGCAATGTAGATGTATTTTTAATGCAGGGATTCATCATAAGGATTTGTCCTGCGAAGGTGTGTTGACCCTTACATTGAACAGAATTGTGCAATTGTTCACAATGGAGGAAGTAGCATAATCTATTAAAAAATATTTAATGAAAATTCTCTGCTGTCATGTTTTAATTGGTCTGATTTAAATGCACTGGCAGATGCGGCTTTTTTCCCAGAAGATAAAAGCAATGGCTTGCACTGACTCCCCTTCCATTGATGACAGACACTCTACTTTGACCTGGATATAAATAATGTTCTGTCAATGAAGCTGGAACCGTTTGTTATGACGGCTAATCCATTATTGTCACATGTCTGTGTTAATGTTCTATTCAAGCCTCCTGCCATCTTTTCTCATCTAAATTTACTGCTGTAACCATCTATTCCCTTCCTCCTCATATGCTTGTCTGGTTTCTCCTTAAATACATCTTTCCTGTTCACTTCAATACCCTGTGGTAGTTAGTTCCACATTCTTACCTGTCTTTAGGAGAAAAAGATTGTTTCTGAAGTCGCCCTGGGATTCTTTGGTGACTGTCTGGTGATTTAATGGCCTCTACTTATTTTCTACAAGAGGAAGTATTGGTGGGGATTTTCTGCTTACATTTACGGGGAGGGATGGGAGGGATCAGCAGCGGGACTGGGAAATCGCTCGGGAGTCCCAAATTGCAATTTAACCTGATGAAATGATTGTTTGTACTGATTGTCCCAGCAACGGCCCCCCACCCCACCAATGCCATATATGAATCCTAACATAGTAGTGCACTAGAAAGCTTTAGATTGGCTAAGAGGGAGTTGAAGAGCGAGCTTAGAAGGGCTAAAAGGGGACATGAGAAGACTTTGGCGGATAGGGTTAAAGAGAATCCTAAGGCGTTCTATAGGTATGTCAAGAACAGAAGGTTGGTTAGGGCAAGTTTAGGGCCAGTTATAGATGGCAGAGGGAAGTTATGTGTGGAACCGGAGGAGATTGGTGAAGCATTGAACCAATATTTCTCTTCGGTGTTCACGCAAGGGGACATGAATATAGCTGAGGAGGACACTGGGTTGCAGGGGAGTAGAATAGACAGTATTACAGTTGATAAGGAGGATGTGCAGGATATTCTGGAGGGTCTGAAAATAGATAAATCCCCTGGTCCGGATGGGATTTATCCAAGGATTCTCTGGGAGGCAAGAGAAGTGATTGCAGAGCCTCTGGCTCTGATCTTCAGGTCGTCGTTGGCCTCTGGTATAGTACCAGAAGATTGGAGGTTAGCGAATGTTGTCCCATTGTTTAAGAAGGGGAACAGAGACTTCCCCGGGAATTATAGACCGGTGAGTCTCACTTCTGTTGTCGGCAAGATGTTGGAAAAAATTATAAGGGATAGGATTTATAGTTATTTGGAGAGTAATGAATTGATAGGTGATAGTCAGCATGGTTTTGTGGCAGGTAGGTCGTGCCTTACTAACCTTATTGAGTTTTTTGAGAAAGTGACCAAGGAGGTGGATGGGGGCAAGGCAGTGGACGTGGTATATATGGATTTTAGTAAGGCGTTTGATAAGGTTCACCATGGTAGGCTTCTGCAGAAAATGCAGATGTATGGGATTGGGGGTGATCTAGGAAATTGGATCAGGAATTGGCTAGCGGATAGGAAACAGAGGGTGGTGGTTGATAGTAAATATTCATCATGGAGTGCGGTTACAAGTGGTGTACCTCAGGGATCTGTTTTGGGGCCACTGCTGTTTGTAATATTTATTAATGATCTGGATGAGGGTATAGTTGGGTGGATTAGCAAATTTGCTGATGACACCAAAGTCGGTGGTGTGGTAGACAGTGAGGAAGGGTGTCGTAGTTTGCAGGAAGACTTAGACAGGTTGCAAAGTTGGGCCGAGAGGTGGCGGATGGAGTTTAATGCGGAGAAGTGTGAGGTAATTCACTTTGGTAGGAATAACAGATGTGTTGAGTATAGGGCTAACGGGAGGACTTTGAATAGTGTGGAGGAGCAGAGGGATCTAGGTGTATGTGTGCATAGATCCCTGAAAGTTGGGAATCAAGTAGATAAGGTTGTTAAGAAGGCATATGGTGTCTTGGCGTTTATTGGTAGGGGGATTGAATTTAGGAGTCGTAGCGTTATGTTGCAACTGTACACAACTCTGGTGCGGCCGCACTTGGAGTACTGTGTGCAGTTCTGGTCCCCACATTACAGGAAGGATGTGGAGGCTTTGGAGAGGGTGCAGAGGAGGTTTACCAGGATGTTGCCTGGTATGGAGGGGAGATCCTATGAGGAGAGGCTGAGGGATTTGGGATTGTTTTCGCTGGAAAGGCGGCGGCTAAGAGGGGATCTTATTGAAACATATAAGATGATTAGAGGTTTAGATAGGGTGGATAGTGATAGCCTTTTTCCTCTGATGGAGAAATCCAGCACGAGGGGGCATGGCTTTAAATTGAGGGGGGGTAGTTATAGAACCGATGTCAGGGGTAGGTTCTTTACCCAGAGGGTGGTGAGGGATTGGAATGCCCTGCCAGCATCAGTAGTAAATGCGCCTAGTTTGGGGGCGTTTAAGAGATCCGTAGATAGGTTCATGGACGAAAAGAAATTGGTTTAGGTTGGAGGGTCACAGTTTTTTTTTAACTGGTCGGTGCAACATCGTGGGCCGAAGGGCCTGTTCTGCGCTGTAATGTTCTATGTTCTATGTTCTATGTTCATAGTTCATTGGGATCCCTATTTGAATAGATTTAATTATCAGGCCTTTAATGTCTGATAATCCCCTCTGTTAGATTATCCATTCATATCAGCACCAGGGCACTCTGAAGTACTCTGACGTGAATCATGACAGGTCTCCTGCAACATGCACCTAGGAGTTCAGGTTAGTGCATCGCTCAGGGGGAGAAGGTCATGCCTGGGCACTGCCCCCTGACCCTGCGCCCTGGCACTGCCCGGCGCAGTGAGGCCGACAGCTTCCACACCTTTTTTCTTGCCTACTGCCATACACTGCAAAAATACAAGAAAAATCCACCCATTCTCTCCAATTTCACTTCATCAAAACCTTTCATAAGGTTTTAAACCTTTTAAAGCCTTAATTAGGTCATTCCTCAACCTTCTTTTTTCAAAACAGACAGGACCCAGCCTGGTAATTCTTTCCTGATGTGCATACCCATCCATTTCAGTATCTTTTATTGGGATAGTGAAATTCATCCTTCTAGGAGAGGTACTTTGCAGATTTGGGGTGATCAGGGTGACCAGACTGGTATACATGATTTTTAGAAAATAAGAAGAAACAACACAGATTGCCTAAGAAATACATCACCAATGCATTGCATTACGCTTTGTCAGAACAAAAGCCTTGCATTAGTTAATGTGAGATAATGGGCGGGATTTTACAGACCCGCTCGGATGGGACCGGAAATTCCCACCCGAGGTCAATGGAGATTTCCGTTGTCGGACCCTCGCTCGCCTCGATTCCGTGGCTGGTGAGGTGGTAGAGTTCCGGCCATTACCGGGCCGGGTGGGGGTAGTAAAATTCCAGTCATTGTGCGGAATCTTCCCACTCCACCCACCATGGGAATCGTAGTGGGCGGGACATGAACAATGCAAAGGTCCATTGACCTCGGGCGGGATTTTCCGGTTTTGGGGTGAGCACAGCCAGAAAATCTTGCCCATTATGTCACAACGGTTTAAGCAGGAGCTGGTTTCAAATCCAACTCAATGTGATAGTATAGACTTTGTTTTCATCGACGCAAACATGGAAACATGCCTTCATGAATTTCAATAACCTCAGTGTACTTCCTGGTGGATAAAACTATCCTATATTAGCAATCACAGGAGAGCCAGTTTGAGAAATAGCACATACCACGCTGATGCAGCAGGCAATGCCTTTTTGAGATCAGTGCAGGTACATTGCAGGGGCAAAGGTTTAATCTGTGTCTAACTGGCCTGGTAGTGCTTGATGCTAACATTGGGTGTCTGAAATGGAAACTGTTCCATTTCTCAGTACAAACATTCCTCACCTTGATTCATACACAAAGAAGTGATAAATGATAGTTAAGTTGTCCAGCCATGCACATTCATCATGATGCGGAAAGCTTTCATTTCCCCCCCTTGATAAATGATAGCAACACGGTAAACTCACTAATGCCACAATCGAATGAAATGCAGGTCGAGGAGTTGGCGCTACAGTATTGTCAGCCTATCAGCATTGTGCATGGCATTCAGACGGGAGAACAGGATTTGTGAATTTGTCCTTTGAGCACCTGACATCTTCAATCGGGAATTGATAGATGATGCATATTATCAAATGTAGCCTGCTTAGTATTCTGAAAGTATGGGGAAAGGTAAATCGAAACAAATGGTTTCCAGCAGTTGAGGGGTCTAGAACAAGGAGTCATAGATATAAAATCAAATGTGAGAGATTTAGGAAAGAAAGCAGAAAAGGTATTTTTAAGACAGACAATCCTGAGGCTGGACAATGTAAGAGTTAGTGACTGAAGCAGAGACATGTGTAGATTTTCATCCTTGAGGGGTATAGCAGGAATCAGGAAAATCTTCAACTCTGTGCATCCATCTTGCCGTTAAAGACAAGATTTTCATTGTATAGGGACAGATGGGCCAGCCGGCCCAGAAAAAAAGGTCAAGTCTCCAGGTATTCTGTTTAACAGGCCCGCCTCTTTGTCCTAGTTAAAATCATTATAAAACCCACACTTACCTTCATGTTGATCTTGGAGGTTGGGAACTTCAGCTCCCGATGGGCCTTGGACTCACTGTGCATTTATATCCCGGGAACAAGCTGCACATGAGAGAGAGAAAGGGGACAGGGAAAGGTCCCGAAGGAGCTCCTAGGTATGGAACAAAGATGGGACAGCAAAAAGTCCCAGTTAAGTTCAGAAAAAGGAAAGGAGCAGAGAAACAGGGTCCAATTAGACAGGGGTTGTGGACTTTAAGTGGAGTGAGCTTGGGAGAAGCCCTGTGGTCCACTAGAGCAAAAACATTCCTTTTGGACAGTAGTGTTCTGCTCAGCACGGCTGACATTCTGAAATTCTGCTTGTCATGTGGTTCTTGGGTCTACATTTGGAATCCAGGAGAATGGAATCTCAGGAGACACACCCTACGAGGTGGGGCATTGTTGGTGTGACATCCAAGTTGAAGACTTTTGGAGAGAATTCCAAGGTAAGGAGGGAATTCTCCCATCCCACCTACCATGGGAATCATAGCGCGCGGGAGGGTGAATCACACAAAAGTCCATTGACCTCGGATGGGATTCTTTGGTTTTGGGGTGAGTGTGGCCAGAGAATCCGACCCAAGATCTTTGCAGGTCAAGTTGGAATACTCTTATTGGTGTTTTGGTGAGAAAGGTTGACTCAGTGTTCCTGTTGTCTGGGTGGGTTGCTGAGAAATTCATTGACACGGCTGAATTCTCTAGCCGTTTACGCTAGTGGAATCCTCTGCTCCCACTGGCAGTGCACCCCCCTGCCACTGGCTTCCCGGTGGTGTGGGGTGGCTCAATGGGAATTCCCATTGATAGCGGTGAGACCAGAGGATCCTGCCCCAGCGGATGGCACACTGCCCCCCCACTGCTGAGAAAAACATTGAGGGGAGACCAGGGAATCTCACCCACTGTTTTAGTCACATTTAGCATTTGCTGCACAGTGTGGTTTGTTCAACCACAGTTTTCCTATTAATTCACATGCACCTCATATTAACCCTGAGTGTTAGACTATAGGATAGATGTTGTAAATTGCTTTTATCTTTTTGACCTCGTGTAGTGAAGTTCATTTTTGTTTGTTCAAAACCCATGAAATCTAATGGCTTTATTCTGTTTGCAGTGAATCTCAAACTGTCTTCTTTAAAGAAAACACTATTGGTCCCTAACCAGATCTCTCCAACAACTTGGTGATCTGGCCAAGGATCATAACAAAATAAAAGCAAAAGGCCCTCCATCCCTCTCTCCTGACATTACTTACCCCCACACACTCTCCATGCCACAGCCATGCCATCTCCTTTGTCCACTCTGTCCATATGACTTCTCATGCAGCCATGTCAAGGTGTACACCCAAAAACTCGTGTAGCCCTCATCCCCTATGCCAGCAAACAATCCCTGTGTCTCCTTATTTCACTACCCCTAGCCAAGATATGCTCTTCCAAACAACCCCTATTGCTCCTCATCTCCTATGCCAAGAGTTGCCCCTCCATCCACTGCCTCCATACTCCTTCATGCCTCCTGTGCCATGCTATAGCACTTCCATGTTAATTGGCCCACTTTTCAATGTATAGAACCCGTTAACCTCATAGTGACAATAATATATGTTAAAAAAACTTCGTAAAATGTCAATCATTTAAAACTTTCCACCATGTTAAAGATATCCATTTACAATAGAAGTGTCAATCATCTGGACCCTATAAAGTGTTAATAGCTGAAGGTGCAAGCACTTGAAACCCCTTAACCTTCTGGAAATATACATTATGAAACTGACAGCATTAATCAGAGAGCCAGAGCTGTCAATCAGCAATGTTTTCTCTGGGGATCAGGTGTTTTAACAGGCTAATGAATTTCTGGGCTCTCAGCCAAGCCTCATTATGGTTTCCTGGCTGAGAACCCGACACTGTTAGTGTAAAAATCATCCAGTCACTTGTGATGAGGAAGAGATCCATCATGAATTGTGCATCACAATATGTTGCTGGACAATTTATACTGCACCACCGTTAACCTTATGAATAATCTCCCACGAGTTTCAAGAAGTTGCCACATTTGTGCATTAATTTTTAATTAAATACACTGAAAGTTATGACTTGCATTTGAAAATTGAAGGATCTTATTACTAATGAGATTTATGTTTTCAATGCCATTCAAACTCTCTGGCACAAAAGACAATCAGTTTAAACTGTGGCGTCTCATTCCTTCATGTAGTAAATTTCTGTTAGAGATGTATTATATTTTCAAATTTTAAATTTGTTCTTTATTTATCTTTCTTTACTTTTTGTTCAATCCATTATTTTGCACTCTCTTTTGGTAGCTCATATGCTTCTAATTCACCATTTCTCTGGCGGCACAGTGGCATGGTGGTTAGCACTGCTGCCTCATAGCACCAGGGACCTGGGTCGATTCCCAGCTTGAGTCACTGTCTGTGCGGAGTTTGCACATTCTCCCTGTATCTGAGTGGGTTTCCTCCAGGTGCTCTGGTTTCCTCACACAGTCCAAAGATGTGCGGGTTAGGTGGATTGGCCATGCTAAATTGCTCCTTAGTATCAGCGGGACTAGCTAGGGTAAATGCATGGGGTTGTGGAGATAGGGCCTGGATGGGATTATGGTCAGTGCAAACTCGATGGGCCGAATGGCCTCCTTCTGTACTGTAGGATTCGATGATTCTATGTTGTTCCTTTGATTCCTTTACAATTCTTAAAACTAATTGGGTTAATAGACAGCATGTTGATTTTGTTACTCCCTAACATCCCAGATTCCCCAATGCCTTTCATGCGCCTTTATCAACTCCCACATTCAACAAGTTGAAGGGCAAAAAAACAGAGCTGAAGTGCAGTGGGGAACACTGCAAGTTACCCTGATCAGGTAAAATCCAATTCATTAAAAATTAAAAGATTTCTCAATGACATATCCTTCACTGCTGTTTTGTAAAACCAGAAATAACCCATATCACTTTGCAGTGGGAAGTGGCAAGAATGTCTCTATATGATACAGAAATGTAAAATTGTTTCTTTTACAATTTGGTATCATGTGTGAAATGATATGCAAACCAATGAGGAAAGGCTCGGTCTTGTTAAAATCATTCAAATAAAAGAATGTTCATTAACTTGAAAAAATGCACAATAAGAAAGGCCATAATGCAAAATGATGGTATACTTAACGACACCAATGGCTACACACACACCCAATATCAATGCATTAACCCTGTTCTCCATCTACTTACTTTCCTAAACTCTGAGAAATGTCTCTTGTCCCAAAACAACATCCCATGCAGTTTAACACTATGAAATAAATCCAGCAAATAATTACCGCTCACGAGTTGTATCTTTCATTTTGGGAAGCTTTTCTTCTGATTCTGAAGTTTTTAAACAGCAACTTCGAGCATAGAATCCTGCTTTCGGGAGAACTTATTTTTCCTGGTGATGATTGTTACTGCTCAGTGGCTGTTTCTCCTCCAGTACAGAACTAACTGTTCTACTGATACACTGGATTTTTCTTTTTATCTCATTTGATCCAAACAACTTGCCTTAGAGGGCAGCATGGTGGCACAGTGGTTAGCACTGCTGCTTCACAGCATCCGGGCCCTGGGTTCAATTCCGGCCTTGGGTAACCATCTGTGTGGAGTTTGCACATTTTCCCCGTGTCTGCATGGGTTTCCTCCGGGTGCTCCGGTTTCCTTCCACAGTCCAAAGATGTGCAGGTTAGATTGATTGGCCAAGCTAAATTGACCCTTAGTGTTCCAAGGTGTATGTTGGGGAAATTAGTAGAGTAAATATGGGAAAAGGGCCTGGGTAAGTTGCTCTCTTAGAGAGATGGTACAGACTCATTGGCCAAATGGCCTCCTTCTGCACTGTAGGGATTCTACAATTCTAGAAGCTATGCTTTTAGTGGATAATTGTGACATGCATTCTTATGACTGTACTTTGAATTCATAGGGCCCGATTTTACCATTTTCATTCTAAGTGCTGAATCTAGGTGCAATTCAGGTCCGACTTGGAAATCTGCTTTCAGGAGCCCCCATTAGCACTTAGCTTGAAAAAAAAATTACGGGTCTGAATTGCGCTGTGGGCGGGGCTTGAAGTGCCCAAAACGATCTGTAGTTTTAACACTTACAATTCTATACTCTATTGTTCTCCACTTTACTTAAGTAAGTATATGTTTACCCTGCTGCTAAGCTAATTTGTATATCAAAACCTTCCAAGCTGCTGCCCTCTTATCAATTCCCCTTTACCCAATTTTTTAAACTTTATTTTATCCAATCTTCCTTCATCAATTTTTCATCCAATTTGTAAATCTTTACTTAAGTCAAACTTCTTGACAGTGATTGGATTCAGAAAGCCAAAGAAAGCCAAATTCTTCTAGAAATAATTGGGAGTCAGACATACAGGGTACCTATTGGAATTGACGTAACAGAGGGGCATAACATTTGGATTTCTAAAATTCAAGCCTGGGTTCCTCTGACTTAACAGTGACATTTTCGGGCAACTGAAGGTTAGGGAAAATAAATAAATCTTTATGATGATTGCAATCATCTTCATGTCAACTACTGTTTGACACTCTCACCTCAACTTCATTTCAATTGGGTTATTTAAGAGTTTATGGAGACCAAGTACTGCCATGCGTTAGATACAGCTGTGAAAGAATAACTTGCCAGCATTCATTGCGTAGATTTTTACATTAAAATGATCATTTGGATGTCAGTGGTTCTCCTCCAAATACCTGTGGATGCTAGGGAACAACAAAGGTGCTGCTGGCAATGTGAGGTGATTGGAACTAGACTCTAAGCAGGTGAAGGAATCATCAATACACAGTCAGTTAAATTGCATGTTGGGGGTAGTATCCCTGCCACCCAGAATGGAATATACGGCAATGGAGCAGAACTTAAATGTAATTTGGGGGGGCCTACCAGGGACAGTCTGGCATGCCTGGTAACGGGGGTACAGGGGAGATGGTAGGGGGCAAGATCATCAGGGCAAGGGAAGAGGGGAAACCTAGGGTGGAGGGGAGAATTATCTGGGGGGTAGGGCCTCCAATTGGCATAGGGGCCTGAAGAAGTGCCACCCCTTGCCTAGCCACCAGTCTGCCAGGTGTCACCAGATGGGCGGGACACTTGGTGCTGACCTCTCCTGCTACGTGTTAAATCACAGCGGTGGTGGAAGGAGGCCATTAATTTGTCACTCAATGGTATCAGTTGGCCCACGGGTGAGCAGGCAGCTCAACATTTCCCTGGCGCTGGTAAGGTCGCAGCAAGAGCAGGTATGAGTGTGTGGCAGCAGGTACTGCACCACTGCCATGGTGTCCAATTTTATGGGTCCCTTTGTCTATCATCCTACCACCTAAGGGGAGCTGCAAAATTCCAGGCAACATCATTCACAGATTTGAACTTTTCCAGTGCACTGATGTCCTTCAGAAAGTTGGGTACCAAAAACAATTGCAGAATGTAGCAGTTCACATCAGCATAAAAGTATGCATTAAGACTTAAGGGATGCTTCTCAAATGACCTGCATAAGCATTGTCTAGAGGAACACTTGCAGTATATATATTGAGCCATTTTTAAGCAGAGACTTTTAAAAGCTATCACTTTTGCAGATCTAAGCACTTTACTGGGTGATTTGAGTTTTTGTAAAGCTAGTTGAGTCTCTTTGCCTGGTGCTATTAATCTTATAAGATGTACCCAGTGAAGCAATATATTGCTTTAAGTGACTTTCTTTATATTCTGTGAATACATCACACCATTCTTTAAATGTATATCAATAACCTTTTTAAACTATCTTGCCATTTTTTTTAAAAAAACTAGATAAAAACTAGATCATGTCAACACCACTCTGAACTGACACATAAAACAATTAGAATCTAAATTTGAACAAAGTTCTGAAATTATTTGGGAATACTATCAGGCATATAAAAATACTTAACAACAAATTCAGAATAGATATATTGTGATCTCATCTGAATGAAGAAGGATTCCTATAATCTTGTATTTGGAGAAGTCTTCGCAGCAGTGTAACATACCAGCATTTCAATGTGAACGGTAGGATTCAGTTAGTACGCACAATACACAAGTGTGGGATTTCAGAATCGCCATCAAGTTTTGAGGAACTTCAAGCAGAAGTTCAGGAACTTCCTCAGAGTGGAGGAGTTTGACAACAGATCACTTAAGCACAGCACTGGGTGGGTTCAAAACTGCCACCATTTGGAACCATACAGTTGAAGGTAGTAATTTTTTTGTGATTTTTAAAAGAAAATAAAACTAAATCAAAATATAGAGAGCAGCATGGTGGCACAGTGGTTAGCACTGCTGCCTCACAGTTCCAGGGACCTGGGTTCAATTGCAACCTTGGGTGACTGTGCTGAGTCTGTACATTCTTCCTGAGTCTGTGTGGGTTTCATTCTGGTGCTCCGGTTTCCTCTCACAGTCCAAAGTTAGGTTGATTGGCCGTGCTAAATTGACCCTTAGGGCCAAGGAGATTAGCAGGGTAAATACATGAGGTTACAGGTGCTGGGGCCTGGGTGAAATTGTTGTCAGCCAGGTTCGATGGGCCAAATGGCCTCCTTCTGCACTGTGAGGATTCTATCATTTATTTTATTTTTTTAACAATGAATATTATTTCAACTCAAAAACGATGTGGGTTATTTGTTGTCAGGAGATTCTGTAAAAGAATGTTAAGAATGATTCATATTAGACTCAAAACATTAATTATCTCTCTTTCTCCACAGATGCTGTCAGAGCAGCTGGGTTTTTACTGCCCTTTCTG
Organism: Mustelus asterias; assembly: GCF_964213995.1. Taxonomy (NCBI): domain Eukaryota; kingdom Metazoa; phylum Chordata; class Chondrichthyes; order Carcharhiniformes; family Triakidae; genus Mustelus; species Mustelus asterias. Next base: position 69,282,051 of record NC_135810.1, on the reverse strand, counting down.
CTTTTATTGCAGATCTTTAGCATCTGCAGTATTTTGCTTTCATTAAAACTGAGTGGTTAAGGATAAGAAATGCAAGAAAGAATTGTAATGATTAAAGTTGTGCATATTAACCTGAAAGTCTGCTCATTGCTACCTATCTAACAATATGTTTAAATAACTTGAATAAAATCTCTGTTAAAGAAAGCAAACAAAAGAATGAGTTGCATTTATATAGAACCTGTCATAAACACAGGACATCCCAAAGCTTGAAAGCAATGGAACACTTTTGAAATTAGCCACTGTTGTCGTGGAGGAAATATGGCCAATTTGAGCACATGAAACAATGTAATCATGACCAGATTTTCTGTCTTTTGTGATGGATATTGATGAAGGAGTAAAATAGTATAAACCAGCATTTTATGCATGCAGGTATTGTCAACTGATGTGCCGCATTCTTTCTCTTAAGCAGTTCCTCAAGGTCGAGGCTGACTTGCTTCGACGCCGGGGAGATGGGTTCTGTGGTGGCTGAATAGTGGCTTGGAGCCGCAGACTCTGTCACAGGTTTGGCAGGGAGTGTTTGCTGAGGTGGATGGGTGGGATGCTCTGGATTCTGCACTCTCTTTCCGCTGTTTACATTTGGCCTCCACGTGATCCACCCTGTGATTCTCAAGGCGCTTTCACGGATGCTTCTTCTCCAGTTTGTTTGTTCTAAGACAAGTGATTCTCACATGTCAATGGGGATGTTGCATTTATTTAGGGAGGCTTTCAGAGTGTTCTTGTAGCATTTCCTCTGCCCTCCTAGTGATCATTCATCATTGCGGAGCTCAGAGAGAACACTTGTTTCGGGAGTCTAGTTTTGGGCATGTGGACAATGTGGCCCGCCCATTGCAGCTGGTAAATCCTGACCAGTGCCTTGATATTAGGGATATTGGCCTCAGAGAGAACATTCACATTGGTACGCCTATCCTGCCAGTGGATTTGCCACATTTTGCAGAGGCAATGTTGGTGATATCTCTCCAGGGATTTGAGGCATCTGCTGTACATTGTCCATGTTTCTGATGCATTCAGGAGGGTGGGAACCATGGCTGCTCTGTAGACCATGAGCTTGGTGTTAGATTTAAGGACCTGATGTTCGAACACTCTGTTTCTCAGGCGTCCGAAGACTGCACAGGCGCAATGGAGTCGATGCTGCATTTCATTGTTGATGTCTGCTGCTCGCGCCGAGAGGAGGCTCCTGAGGTTTGGGAAATGATCCACACTGTCCAGAGGCCAGTGGACACTTTTGTGTGGCACAAGCTGGCTGGTAGAGAACGTTGGTTTTCCAGATGTGAGGAAGATGGAGAAGAGCATTGGTGCGATGACACAACCCTGTTTGAGCCCAATTTGCACTCGTATTGGGTCTGTGGTGGTTCCGTTGGTAAAGATCGTGGCTTGTATGTCATTGCAGAGCAGATTGAAAATGGTGATGAATGTTTGCGGGCAACCGACTTTGAAGAGAATGTTCCACAATCCCTCACAGTTGACAGAGTTGAAGGCCATTGTGAGATCAAAGATGACGATGTACAGATGTTGATGCTGCTCCCTGCACTTTTCCTGGATTTGTCGCGCACTGAAGATTATGTCCATTGTACCTCTTGATGGGTGTAAGGCGCACTGAGAGTCAGGGAGGAGTTCTTCCGCCACTGGGAGGAGCGGTTGAGGAGGATTCTCGCAATGACCTTTCCCGCGGCAGGGAATAGGGAAAGTCCCTCTGCAATTTCAGCAGTCGGACCTGTCTCCTTTCTTAAAGATGGTCTCTGTGATGCTCTCTTCCTTCTAGTCAAGGGTGATGAGGTTGTGAATTTTAATCAAAGAGTGCCCCTCTGCTCCATTTTAATACGTCAGCGGGGATTCCATCTGCAATCTGTTGTTTTTCAGCTGTTGGATGACTTTTTCAACCTCATGGCGAGCTGGATTTGCGCTGAGATGGTGGCGCATTGTAGGATGATGTCGAGGGCACTTGCACTGAAGGCTGCATCTTGCTTGAGGAGGTCCTTGAAGTGCTCTCTCCTGTGAGCATTGACTACCTCTCTGTCTTTGATGAACGCTTCTCTGTTTTTGCCTCTCAGTGGAATGGGTCCCTGGGTACTCTGATCACAAGTAGTCTTAATTGCACTGAAAAAACCAGACTAGTCGTGTTTGTCGGCAAATTGCTGGGTCTCCTGTGCTCTGTCCACTCACCATCTGTTCTTTAGTTCACGGGTTCTTTGTTGCACCTCAGCCTTCGGTTGCCTGTAGGCTTGTTTCCTCTCACTCAAGTTTTGGTGGAGCTATCAATTCAGGAATGCCTTGTGTTTGCAATAGAGGAGATCCTGGATCTGATAGTTCAAGGCTACTCTCTGCTGGTTGCTGGGAACACTTTTATTTGCTCTTTAAAATTTTCACAAATTTTACCCATTTGATCAAGATTTTAATCACCTCTCTTAATGAGCAGGATTTTCCGCCTCCCTGCGGCGTGTTTTACAGTGCTGAAGGCAGCCCGCCATTGGCCAGTGGCAAGATCTTCTGGTCCCACTGCGGGGTTTTCAGTTGTTCGTACCCTCCACCACCAGGGAATCCACGTGGGAGCTCGCCATCAGTGGGACCGGAGGATTCTGCTGGCGGGAAGGGCTGGAAAACCCCATCCAATGTCTTTCTTGATGGCTGGGTTTCCTCATGCCTATCAGTGCACTGGGCCTTTTTAACTGTTAAATGATCCAGCAAGGTGAGCTTACAAGCATTTTGTTACATTTCCTTGTTGGTCCAGGAGTGCTTCTCAGGGCCAAACAAGGAAACGTTGTACCTCCCTTCGGCACAGGTACAGCCTCCTGCAAGGACTCATAGAATCCCTACAGTGCAGAAGGAGGCCATTCAGCCCATCAAGCCTGCACCGACAACAATCCCACCCAGGCGCTATCCCCATAACCCCACGTATTTACCCTGATAATTTCCCTGACACTAAGAGATAATTGAGCATAGCCAATCAAACTAACCCATACGTCTTTGGACTGTGGGAAAAAATTGGAGCACCCGGAGGAAACCCACGCAAACGCGGGGAGAATGTGCAAACTCTACACAGACAGTCACCCAAGGCTGGAATCGAACGCGGGTCCCTGGTGTTGTGAGGCAGCAGGGCTAACCACTGTGGTGGGAGTTGAAGAACATTTATTTACATGAGGCCTGGCTATTAAGATCGCCTGTTTTCATATCTTCAGGCTATCTGGGTTTGCTGCCCACATTGAGACTTCCCTCAACAGTATCCATCCCCCTATTAAAATCAGGAGCCTTCATCTCCATCGCAGACGTTAGATGTTAAGCAATATAAGTTTGGAAATGTTCTCCACAGATCAGCAAAAAAAACAAACTGATGGTGTGAAATAGATGTAATATGTCCTTGTGAATGCTGCAGTTTAGTTTTGCATCCTATAAAAATGCTTGTTGAATCTAAACCCTCAGCTTCAGTCTATTTGCTGAGCTTTTCACTGCTCAGGCCTTGCGATTTAAAGCAGGATTTTGTTATTGCACTAGAACCCTTGAGATTGTACCTCTTCCTCGACAAAAATAAAACAATATACCATTCATTCACCTCCTATCTGCTGTGCCCCAGTATCAGAAGAGAAATGATAATCTGACAGCGAAATGTTATAAGACCATAAGACATAGGAGCGGAAGTAAGGCCATTCGGCCCATCGAGTCCACTCCACCATTCAATCATGGTTGATTTCAACTCCATTTACCCGCTCTCTCCCCATAGCCCTTAATTCCTCGAGAAATCAAGAATTTATCAATTTCTGTCTTGAAGACGCTCAACGTCTCGGCCTCCACAGCCCTCTGTGGCAATGAATTCCACAGACCCACCACTCTCTGGCTGAAGAAATTTCTCCTCATCTCTGTTCTAAAGTGACTCCCTTTTATTCTAAGGCTGTGCCCCCGCGTCCTAGTCTCCCCTGTTAATGGAAACAACTTCCCTACGTCCATCCTATCTAAGCCGTTCATTATCTTGTAAGTTTCTATCAGATCTCCCCTCAACCTCCTAAACTCCAATGAATATAATCCCACGATCCTCAGACGTTCATCGTATGTCAGGCCTACCATTCCTGGGATCATCCGTGTGAATCTCCGCTGGACCCGCTCCAGTGCCAGTATGTCCTTCCTGAGGTGTGGGGCCCAAAATTGCTCACAGTACTCCAAATGGGGCCTAACCAGTGCTTTATAAAGCCTCAGAAGTACATCCCTGCTTTTATATTCCAAGCCTCTTGAGATAAATGACAACATTACATTTGCTTTCTTAATTACGGACTCAACCTGCAAGTTTACCTTTAGAGAATCCTGGACTAGGACTCCCAAGTCCCTTTGCACTTTAGCATTATGAATTTTGTCACCGTTTAGAAAATAGTCCATGCCTCTATTCTTTTTTCCAAAGTGTACGACCTCGCACTTGCCCACGTTGAATTTCATCAGCCACTTCTTGGACCACTCTCCTAAACTGTCTAAATCTTTCTGCAGCCTCCCCACCTCCTCAATACTACCTGCCCCTCCACCTATCTTTGTATCATCGGCAAACTTGGCCAGAATGCTCCCAGTCCCGTCATCTAGATCGATAATATATAAAGAGAACAGCTGTGGCCCCAACACTGAACCCTGCGGGACACCACTTGTCACCGGTTGCCATTCTGAGAAAGAACCTTTTTTCCCAACTCTCTGCCTTCTGTCTGACAGCCAATCGTCAATCCATGTTAGTACCTTGCCTCGAATACCATGGGCCCTTATTTTACTCTGCAGTCTCCCGTGAGGCACCTTGTCAAAGGCCTTTTGGAAGTCAAGATAGATAACATCCATTGGCTCTCCTTGGTCTAACCTATTTGTTATCTCTTCAAAGAACTCTAACAGGTTTGTCAGGCACGACCTCCCCTTACTAAATCCATGCTGACTTGTCTTAATCCGACCCTGCACTTCCAAGAATTTAGAAATCTCATCCTTAACGATGGATTCTAGAATTTTGCCAACAGCTGAGGTTAGGCTAATTGGCCTATAATTTTCCATCTTTTTTCTTGTTCCCTTCTTGAACAGTGGGGTTACAACAGCAATTTTCCAATCCTCTGGGACTTTCCCTGACTCCAGTGACTTTTGAAAGATCATAACTAAAGCCTCCACTATTTCTTCAGCTATCTCCTTTAGAGCTCTAGGATGTAGCCCATCTGGGCCCGGAGATTTATCAATTTTCAGACCTTTTAGTTTCTCTAGCACTTTCTCCTTTGTGATGGCAACCATATTCAACTCTGCCCCCTGACTTTCCTGAATTGTTGGGATATTACTCATGTCTTCTACTGTGAAGACTGACGCAAAGTACTTATTAAGTTCCTCAGCTATTTCCTTGTCTCCCATCACTAGATTACCAGCGTCATTTTGGAGCAGCCCAATGTCTACTTTTGCCTCCCGTTTGATTTTAATGTATTTAAAGAAACTTTTACTATCATTCCTAATGTTACTGGCTAGCCTACCTTCATATTTGATCCTCTCCTTCCTTATTTCTCTCTTTGTTATCCTCTGTTTGTTTTTATAGCCTTCCCAATCTTCTGACTTCCCACTACTCTTTGCCACATTATAGGCTCTCTCTTTTGCCTTGATGCATTCCCTGACTTCCTTTGTCAGCCATGGCTGCCTAATCCCCCCTCTGATAACCTTTCTTTTGTTTGGGATGAACCTCTGCACTGTGTCCTCAATTACTCCCAGAAACTCCTGCCATTGCTGTTCTACTGTCTTTCCCACTAGGCTCTGCTTCCAGTCGATTTTTGTCAGTTCCTCCCTCATGCGCCTCCCTCATGCGCCTGTTGGTATCAGCGTTTCTGTTCAGAGGTCATGACAATTTATGGCAAGGAACTATTGTTAACAAAATGTGAGCGATGTCTTTCCTCTCACTGACTATGAGGAAATCACATTGCTTCATTGATGCATGAAAACCTATAAGAGTTCCAATGTGTTACCTTCAACTTGAAGCTTAAAGAAATCTTCGGCAATCTAGGTAAATGGTTACCGATTAGCATTGAAGTTAAGCAATGTAGTACATTAGGAGTTCTCATGACAGCTGTCTTATTTTGTTAAAAAAAATCTTTGCTATTCCTAATTTGAGTAAAATATATATTCACTGTTGCCAAAAAAAGGCAATTTTATCTATGATTTATCATGTCAGTCGCTTCTCCTTTTCAGTCACAGTTGATTTGAGATTTAAAACTAATTCATTCAGTGAAAATGCTCCACCTGGTTTTGATACACATCACCTCAGATATTGGCTCTGATGTTCCTCCAGTGGAAGGCAACTCGAGGTCAGATGCATAGCTCCTACATGCACTGGCCACAGTCACAGTTGTGATGGCTCCTGGCTCTTTGTCCTTTTGACTGCTGTCCCAGTAGCTCCCATACTACAGCATACCAGTGGGGGAGATGTTCAACACTTGTCTCTGGGGAAAAGTGGCCAGCAAAGTTGAAAACTGGATAGTTTGGCTAACCCGTGAACACCCAAAGACGACTTGGTGCAATTTTCGGGCAGGCCTGGAAATAGATGAGTCATCTGCTCACCTGAAACAGGCAGAAAACAAGTTAGAAAAAGAAAGTTCCACACAGATTAGAGGATCCAGTGGCAAATTTCAGGTACAAATTGACGAAACATGCACCATGACAATTCCAGTTGTAGCGGATAACGACCAGATAATGTTGTTGAGCAATTTGTTATCTGGTACAACTGGAATGAACATATTTTGCATTCAATGCTCTTCACTCGGTCCTTTGAAGAAATTGTCATTTTTAATTCTTGTGGGCCTAGGAGGAACGAGATCCTATCCCCTAATACCCCCAGATATTTTGGTCCACGAGGCCTGGTGAATGCCGCACAGGAACCTCCTCCACTTTCCCCCTCCCTTAATCACAACAAAGCTAATATAACATTGGAACCAGTCAACTTTGTGCCCTGCAGAACATGTGAAGTGCTGGTTTGATATCTATAGCTCATGGACAGTATTTAAATGAGGCCAATCTAAGGACAGATACAGAACCATTGGGTATAATGGGGTGGGAAAAAGCCAATGCAAATGGCATCATCTGGCTGACTAGAGTGTACTCAGCATGGCCTCATTATAATTTTCATCAGAGGAACAAGGTAGGGCTGCATATGATTCTCCCATTCACTGGTTGATGAGAAGGGCAGCCAAAGGTATGTGCAGTCAAAAACAGATGAATCTTGTCAATCGCCTGTCAAGCAGTGAAAGCACTCTCTGAGAAGGTGTGCTTTGAGTGGCAGCTTCTTAACTGACCATGACTGCAATTCCTCAGTTTTATTGATCAAAGGCTTCCCAGCCTGTGAGTTGCACATGAAGGTTGCTGACAGCTTGGAAAACGGGTCTGCTGGCTGTTAAAATCAGAATTCGTATTTAAAGTAGTACTTATTATTATCTATTCAAATATTTCAATGACTTGCCTGATATACTGGTTCTCTACCCGCCTTCAAACGCCACGGGTAAAACCTGGAAGATGATTGGATGATGTCAGGAATCAGTAGAAATGATCAAGGGCTTCAAGCTTTTAGGTGTCCAGATCACCAACAACCTGTCCTGGTCCCCCCATGTCGACCCTATAGTTAAGAAAGCCCACCAGTGCCTCGGCTGTCTCAGAAGAATAAGGAAGTTTGGCATGTCAGCTACGACTCTCACCAATTTTTACAGACCTACCATAGAAAGCATTTTTTCTGGTTGTATCACAGCTTGGTATGGCTCCTGCTCTGTCCAAGACCGCAATAAACTACAAAAGGTCGTGAATATAGCCCAATCCATCACGCAAACTAGCCTTCCATCCATTGACTCTGTCTACACTTCCCACTGTCCCAGCAAAGCAGCTAGCATAATTAAGGACCCCACACATCCCAGACATTCTCGCTTCCACCTTCTTCCGTTGGGAAAAAGATACAAAAGTCTGAGGTCACGTACCAACCGACTCAAGAACAGCTTCGTCCCTGCTGTTGTCAGACTTTTGAATGGACCAACCTTGCATTAAGTTGATCTTTCTCTACACCCTAGCTATGACTGTAACACTACATTCTGCACTCTCTCCTTTCCTTCTCTATGAACGGTATGCTCTTCTGTATAGCGCACAAGAAACAATACTTTTCACTGTATATTAATACATGTGACAATAATAAATCAAATCAAATCAGGATTCGGACTCAGTGCATTTTTGTTGTATTTAGCTGTCTACACACCCAAACCCACCTCCCTCAGTAGATAAAACTGGGCCCAAAGTGTCAGCTTAGTTTCTCTACTCATTCCGTGGTGAGAATTGAACCTTTTTCCCTCTTTGTTCATTCCCACCACTTCCCTCCCACATCTCCAACTCTGTCTTCTTCCCTAGTCGCACATACTCAGAATCCTGAGTCACTTCCAACATTATGCATGACTGATATATGCTCTAATATGGCTGATAAGCCTCAATGGTTACTTACCTACTTGGAAATGTAGTAATCAATTAGAAGGATAGTAACAGACTTCAAGAAGTCAAATGGGCAGATGTGTGGACAATAAAACTTAACTGAGGGAAATGTGAAGTGATGCATTTTGATAGAAAGCATAAGGAGAGGCAATATAAACTAAATGGTCCAATTTCAGAGAAGGTGCAGGAACAGGGAGATTTGGGAGTTTATATACCCAAGTCCCATTTCAGAAACTCAAACGCAAAAATCTAGGCAAACAGTATTACACTATTGCTGGGAAGATGTAACATTAAAATGCTGCCCTGTTCACTCTCTCAGGCAGATGTAAAAGACCCATGGAATATTTTGAAGAACAGTAGGGGAATTTTTCCCAGTGTCCTGGCTAATATTTATTCTTCAATCAACATTAAGAAAAAAAAACCTGGTCATTATTTTGTGGGGTTTGGGATACTGTTTGGTAGGTCTTAATGAAGTCTTCATAATTTTAAGCAGGTGAACAGTTATTATTTATTAACAAGAGGGTTCAAGCTACGAGCTGTCTCCATGCTTTTGATTTGATTTGATTTGATTTATTATTGTCATATGTATTAACATACAGTGAAAAGTATTGTTTCTTCTGCGCTATACAAAGCATACCATTCAGAGAGAAGGAAACCGAAAGAGTGCAGAATGTAGTGTTACAGTCATAGCTAGGGTGTCAGTAAGGCATTGTTGGAGAGTTTAAAAGAGTTAAAATGAAGTTTTAGATGCATAGAACAAGAGTAAAAGATGGAATTAGGAGGTATGCTGGGCACAGCTTGCAAGAAGTTGCCTCGCTCCGGTGCCGCCTTGAATCTTACACGTACACACAGCTCTGTCCAATTCTAGACTACTCCTTGGTGCAGGTCTTGTGTTCTCTCGTACATCACTGTGTGAGCAGTATTGTACTCAGTTCCACATTAACCCTATACACACCAGACCTTTTACTACAATTATCATATCCCTTCATGTGGGAGGTTATTATATGTAAATTGGCTGACATGTGTCCCACATTACAACAGTGAATAATCTTCAAAATTACTGCATTGACTTTAAAACACTCTGGATATCCTGAGGCTTTGGAAGATGCAACATAAATAGAATTCTTTCTTTTTATCTTTTGAAGATTGCATGGCGAGTTGAGAAAACAGTTAAATGGCATCCAAAATCCTTAATTTTATGAATCGAGGCATAGCGTATAAAGACAAGGAATTTATTCTAAACATTTATAAAGTATTGGTTAGGCCCCAGCTGAAGTAATGGGTTCAATTCTTGACAGCAGGCATTAGGAAATAAGTCAAGGCCTTAGAGAGGATGCAGAAGATCTTTACTAGAATGGGACGAGAAATGACAGACTTCAGTTACTTGCAGAGACAGAAGAAGCTGAAGTTGTTCCCCTTCGAGCAGAGAAGGTTAAGAAGAGATGCAGGAGATAAATGGTCAAAATCATGAAAGATTTGGAGAGACTAAATAAGGATAAAGTGTTTTCAGTGGGAGAAGGATGGTAACCAGAGGACACAGAATTAAAGTGATTGAATAAAGAATCAGAGATGATTGCTGGAATATTACCGCCTCATCCGCCCGAGGCTTGTATGATCCTGCCCAAGACCAATAGAGAATACCATTCTGTGAGCCTTGCCCACCCCAGAATTGGGGCAGGCGAGGGGGTAAAATTCCAGCCGATATGAGGAATTTTTTTATGACTCAGTGAATGGTTCTGATCTGGAATGCACTGTCTGCGATTTAAGAAAAACATTCAAAAACAAGGAGAACAAATACTTGATGAAGAAAGAATTGCAGAGCTATGAGAAAAGGGCAGGATGGACTTTAACCTGGTGTTTAAATCAAATTAAAGGGATAACATTCTCAAAGAGTGGAAGTGTCTCCTGTGCTGGATCATTCCATGATGATATGTTTAGCAAAATCCAAGGCAATGGTAATCCATGACATGATGCATCATCTTACTAAGACTGTAATTATAAGTGGTTAGCACTGCAGCCTCGCAGTGCCAGGGACCCGGGTTCAATTCCCGGCTTGGTTCACTGTCTGTGTGGAGTCTGCACACAGACAGTCTCCCCATGGGTTTCCTCCAGGTGCTCGGGTTTCCTCCCACAATCCTAAAGATGTGCTGGTTAGGGGCATTGGCCATGTGAAATTCTCCCTCGGTGTACCTGGAATGTGGCGACGAGGGAATTTTCACAGTAACTTCATTGCAGTGTTAATGTAAGCCTACTTGTGACACTAATAAATAAACTTTAAAAACTTAAACTTAAACTGAATTTAAATGTCAATGTTACACAATAGAGAGCAGTGTTTAACATTTTAACTCAATAGGCGATGAAAGGAAATACTCGTTTAAAAGTTTATTATTAAAAACACAGAAGTGAGTTTGTTTTAATCAAATTTGCTCTGGTTTAAGCTGTAGGTTGATTGGGGTGTGCTTTGCTACTTACAAAAAATGTAGTTTTAACAATTCTCAGGAAGAATACAGATTGTATAAAAAACTATTTCCGCAGAAAACAAATGAGGAAATACAATATTGCCAAATGCATTCAGATAAACCTCATGCAGCTTCCACAGGCTGTGCGAGCTGTAGGCTACTGCTCTTCAATAAAGCTATCCCTGAGAGACCTCTTACATTGTCAGAGAATTAATTCTACTCATTCAGTTTTATTCAGGATGATTTACAACTAGTTTGTGCTTAACATGCAGATCTTCAAGGGATGAGGTGATGTGATGGAAGGAATTATATCTGCAAGTGTCACAGGCAGAACTGCCAGCTGAGTTGTCGATAAGTAGTGAATTCAGGAACAAACCAGAAGCACAGATAATTGTGTTTAAGTTTCCTGCCTGGACAGATAAATAGAAGCTTGTGAATGCATTTAATGTGTGAGTACATTTATGTGTATGAGTAAATTGTCAATGGATAAATTGTAAATTACTCAACCTGACTACCCAATCAGTGTCTTTACTTGAGACAAATCAATGCCACAGTTTCAACCTGTGAGTGGATTTTGTATTCAAAGTTCAGGTTGACAAAGTCAGAGATGTTGCAGAATTAAGCTAATGGTAATGGAAGGAGATATTCAGAGTAAGAGAAAGAAGTCAGGTAGATTAATTGAAGGCATGTAGGAAGGAAGAATAAATAAATTACCAAAAGAGAAAATGCTGGAAAATCTCAGCAGGTCTGGCAGCATCTGTAGGGAGAGAAAAGAGCTGACATTTCGAGTCCAGACGACCCTTTGTCAAAGCTTTTATCCAGAATAAATAAGTTGCTCTTCTTATTATTTTTTGTCAAATTATGATATTTTTCTGAAAGACATACTGGTGTTAAAGAAACATATTTTTCTAATGTGGCAAGTGTTCTGGAAATATTGATCACATGCGTTTTGGCTATGATTACATTAACAAATTTGGAACCTGTTAACTTTCAGCTATTGTTAATGCTAGTTTAGTCACATTGGCCAGAATTCTACCGCCCCGCCCATCACAGGAATCGGAGCGGGCGAGGGGCGGATGATTGAAAGGTCCGTTGACCTCGGGCAGGATGTTATGGTTTGGGGTAGGGCGAGGCCTTAAATCACGCCCATTGTTTTGTATTCTGGGCAATTATCCACAAACCATTTTACATTTTAATGTATAAGCAGTTTTTTTAGATATGTGGGAGGAAGTGAAATAGCCAAGTACTCTGTTAGGAATGTTTGTAGAGTCTAGTGATCTCAGTACTGTTTTGATTTGTGTGCTCAAGTTTTGGAGTACATAAGAACTAGGAGCAGCAGCCTGCTTCACCATTCAATATGATCATGGCTGATTTCATCTTGGCCCCATCTCCACCTTCTTGCCTGCTTCCAAAACCCTTCAGCCCTTTACTAATTAAAAACCCATCTATCTCCTCCTTAAATCTGTTTACTGTTCTGGCATCCACTGCACTCTGGGGTAGAGAATTCCACAAGCCCACAAGTTTGAGTGAAGTAATTCCCCCTCATTTCTGTTTTAAATCTGCCACCCTCTAGTCTAAAACTATGGCCTCTCATTCTAGAATGTCCACAAGGGGAAATATCTGCTCTGTATCTACCCTGTCAGTCCCCTTTAGCATCTTATATACCTCAATTAGATATCTTCTCATTCTTCTAAACTCCAGTGAGTATAGGCTTAAACTGCTCAATCCCTCTGTAAGATTTAGATCAATAAGTTTACTGCTTGTGGCTGATCATACAAATCAACTCTTGTACAGTATTTGTAATTAATAGGAACATAAGATGTTTGGGTTTAGGAGCCACCTATTCTGAAATAGACAGTTTGCAAATAATTTTAAAGTAGTTTGTTAAGTTTATTTAGAAGCATGATGCATTAGCTAAATAGACAAGAAAATATTTGACAGTGGAGAATGGTTCACTGATCCCAGAGGACAAACAGACAATTGGCGCCAAGTGTGTTGACCTCAGTACACGCGATGGCGGCACTCTACTCTCTAGTGAAGAATTAGGGAACTCTTCTCCAACATTCATCACTCTTTCCTGGTCCACCTTCTATCTGAAGAAGGTGGTTGCCTGACAAGCATTGCCCCCATCTCCAAGAACTCATTGGCCTGTTTGATTTCTAATGGTCAGTAGTTTCTCCTCTGTCAACCACTTCTTTGAACCTTTCTAACCAGTGAATACAAGACAGATACTAAAGGTGTCAGGATGGTCACCTTCACTCAGTCCATCACTTAGCTCGAGGTCACCTTCTAGCTTACCTCATGCAAAGGGTCATTTGCTAGACATAGCGACATATAGCGTGCTAGAGGACTTCCTGCTATCGGCTCAGGAATATTTATAGAGTCTAGTGACCTCAGTGCGGGGAGCACAACCTTTATGCCTTTATTATGAAGTGTCTTGTTCCCTGACTCCTTAAAATTGTTTACGCTTTTTTTTCAGAGAGAGACAATAATCTTGCGCCAGCCAATTCCATTAGAGGGGCATTTTCAGGGTGGCAACCTGTAACTAGTGGAGCACCACAGGGTGCTGGGGCCACATTTATTTACAATATATATTATTGGATATATACAATATATATATTGGATAAGGGAAGTGAATGTATTCTTGTCAAGTTTGTGGATGACACAAAAATAGGTGGGAAGGCAAGTGGTGAAGATGATGAAAGGTTGTTTCCCCTTGTGGGAGAGTCTAGGACCAGAGGACATAATCTCAGAGTAAGGGTTCATTCATTTAACACAGAGATGAGGAGGAATTTCTCCTCTCAGAGGGTAATGAATTTGTGGAATTCTTTACCACAGAGGGCTGTAGAGGCTGGGTCATTAATTATGTTCAAGGCTGAGGTAGACAGATTTTTAATCAGTAAGGGAATCAAGGGTTATTGGGATAAGGCAGGAAAGTGGAGTTGAGGATTATCATATCAGAGCAGTCACGATCTCATTGAATGATGGAGCAGACTCGATGGACCAAATGACCTACTTCTGCTCCTATGTCTTATATTCTTATGGCTTTATGCTTCTGTACAATTCCAAAAAAATACCATTTCTTTAAGGTCCAAATTTCTTACAGTTCCTCTCTTAAGAAGAAATATCCTTATTGACTTTTCACAGCTAATTATTAGCTAACCTAGTTATTTCTAAGATACAAATTTGTTTCCCTAATCTTTCGATCACATAATATACAGAACACAAATCTAGTTGAATAATCTGACAATCATTGACTTAGATTGACAGTCCCCATCTGCAGCTCAACTCACTCAATGATGTTCCTTAGTTATTTCTGAACATAAGCTCATTTCCGTGATTTCATCTTTTTTTTACATAAGTGCTGTTAATTTCTAGTCTATTAGTGTACAAGAATATACAACTAACACAACAGAATATGCATGCATGCAAAAGATTCTCTGGCTTTATTAAAAGAAATAAAATAAACTTTAAATCTTTCCCTTCACCTATATCCATACTGTGGATAATTCTTATTTCTACTCAGCCTTCAATTGTCCCAACCCAAATTTCCTTTTACTTTGACTTTTCATTTAATTTTACTCTCTCTGACTGTCGTCTTAAAAGTCAGTTTCCCTATAGAGTATGTGTTATTGTCTTAATGATTTTAAAAATGTTTTCTTCCTGCTCTGGCCTTGTTAACTATTTCAAATCACCCTGTTTGTCAGATAGCTGAGCTTGTCTTTTAAAAAAATAATTAATGGGATGTGAATGTCTCTGGCGAGGCCAGCACTTGTTGCCCATCCCTGATTGATGGTGGTGAGCTGCCTTCTTGAACCACTGCAGTCCATGTGGTGTCGGTACACCCACAGTGCTGAGTGGTTTAATACAACCGAGTGGCTTGCCAGACCATTTCAGAGGACATTTAAGAGTCAATCACATTGCTGTGGGCCTGGAGTCACATGTAGGTCAGACTAGGTAAGGACAGAAGATTTCTTTTCCTAAAGGACAGGAATGAACCAGATAGGTTTTTATGACAATCAACAATGGTTTCAAGGTCATCATTTTGTTAATTTCAAATTCCACTATCTGCCAAGGTGGGATTCAAAAATGAGTCCCCAGAATGTTATCGCTATTATTCTGCTAACTCCAGCATGATGCCATCATGGAACACATTTTCCCTTCATCATACCCACCCCCCACCCCTGGTCAGCATTCCATTGGGACCACTCCCTTCGTGATACCGTGGTCCACTCTCTATCACACCAACTCCTCATCTCCTTCCCATGGCACCTTCCTATGCAATCGCAGAAGCAGCAACACATGCCCCTTTACCTCCTCCCTCCTCACTGTTCTAGGTCCCAGGCACTCCTTTAGGGGAAGCAATGTTTCACTTCCTTCAATTTGTCGACTATATTTACTGCTCCCAATGCTCTACATTGGGGAGACGGACACAGATTGGATGACTGCTTTGTGGAACACCTTCGCTCAGTTCCCAAGCAGAACCCAATCTTCAGGTCATTTGTCATTTTAACTCAGCATTTCGCTTTCACGCCCAGATGTTGATCCAGTGAAGCCCAACGCAAATTGGAGGAGCAGCAACTCATCTTCTAATTGGACGCATTATGGTCCTCAGGACTCAAAATTGAGTTCAACAATTTTAGACTGTCATCTTTCTCCTCCGTCTTGACTCTTTTTAAATATCTAAAACATTTTTTGTTTCATTGCAAAACCCGTCACGCCCCTCCTCCACTGGGCCATCTGATGAATGTTCTTTAGTTTTGCTTTCACTGCCTCCAGATATTTGTTCTCCCATTAACACATTCTGATACCTTATCTGTATGCCACTATTTGCACCTTCTATAGCCCTCCACACTGCCATTAATGCTTCCTCTGTCACGTGACCTACACATCTTTGTTGCAATTTCTCCAAGTTCCCACCAATCATTGACCTTCTATTCTGCTCCAGTTGCTCCACCCCCTCTTAAACAGTATAAAATTCTTCACATTTCTCCTTTTCTAGCTCTGAAGAAAAGTTATATGGACTCAAAATGTTAAGTCTATTTCTCACTCCACTGATGTTGCCAGACCTGCTTTGTTTTTCCAGAATTTTCTGATTTTGTTCCCCAGAATATTACCCGATGTTTCTAGAGTATTAATCCACTGGCAACACAACTGTGCCACTGCCTCCCCACGTCTGGGACCCGTTCTTCAGTTCAGCTTTACTGTGGACTCCCACCTGTTAGTTACTTCGCACAAGTAAAAAGTCACTTCTGCCCCTCATACTGGTGTCCCAATTCCTTCTTTAATCCTCTGTTGAAATTTCACATTCATAAACCATCTTCACATGTTTTCACAACTGTTGGACGTGGTCTTCATTGAGCATCCTCTTAAAAAACCTTTTGTCATCCACATTCCTGCTAACAGATGATCAGACTCTTTGCCTGTGCTGATGCAACTATTGATGCTTTCCAATACCACAGCAGGAATCGTGTGGTGAATCATGCCAATCAACTTCATCATCTGAACTTTCACTGTCTTCAAAAGGATCCACCATTCTCAAAAGTAGAATCTTTGCCGATATCATTGAATTTAGTTGTGCATATCACACCACACGTACTCCTTTCAGTAATCTTTCCTGATTTTCAGATGATCTTCTCAAAATACAAAGAGTGTCTCTGTCTTAAGATTTTTGTTTATCCTCCCCTTATGGTCCTATGTCTCAGATGGTGGTCAGACTATCAAATTCAGCTCATTTAAAAAGTTCATAGGCAAGGACATACACATCTCTAAGGGAAATCTGTTCACTTATTCACTTCATCTACAGGGATGCTCAGATTGTGATCCGCCAGGGCACTCAGCTCTTGACCACATTACAACCTTGGTTCAAACACAGGCAAAAGAGTTGAACACAGATAGATGGGGAGAGTGACTCCCCTTGGCATCAAGGCAGCATTTGACCGAATGTGGCATCAAGGAGCCCTGCCAAAACTGGAGTCAATGGGAATCCGGGGGGAAATCTCCCTGCTGGTTGGAATCATACCCAGCACAAAGGAAGATAGCTGTGGTGATTGGAGGTCAATCACCTCAATTCCAGGACATCACTACAGGAGTTCCTCAGGGTAGTGTCCTCAGCCCAACCTGGCCTCTTTCTATAAAGTAGGGATTCTATGATTCTATGTTCATCACTGACCTTCCTTCCGTCATAAGGTCAGAAGTGGAGATGTTTGCTGATGACTGCACATTGTTCAGCACCATTCGCAACTCCTCAGATAATGAAGCAGTCCATGTCCAAATGCAGCAAGGCCTGGACAATATCCAGGCTTGGGCTGACAAGTGACAAGTAACATTCACATCACCCAAATGCCAGCCAATGACCATCTTCAATGAAAGAAGATCTAACCATCGCCCCTTGACATTCAATGACATTGCCATCGCAGAATCGCCCACCCTCAACATCCTGGCGGTTACCCTTGACCAAAAATTGAACTAGACTAGCCATATAAATACATTGGCTTCTAGAGCTGGTCAGAGGTTAGGAATCCAGTGGTGAATAACTCACCTCCCAACTCCCCAAAGCCTGGCCACCATCCACAAGTTAGGAGTGTAATGGAATACTCTCCATTTTCCTGGATGAGTGCAGCTCAAACAACACTCAAGAAGCTCGATACCATCCAGGACAAAGCAACCCGCTTGATTGCTACCCCTTCCACAAACATTAAATCCCTCCATCAACGATGAACTGTGACAGCCATGTGTACCATCTCAAGATGCACTGCAGGAATTCACCAAGACTCCTTAAGCAGCACCTTCACAACCACTACCACCGAGAAGGGCAGGAGCAGCAGATACCTGGAATACCACCAGCTGGAGGTTCCCTTCCAAATCACTCACCATCCTGACTTGGAAATATTCCTTCACTGTCACTAGATCAAAATCCTGGAATTTCCTCCCTAACAGCATTGTTGTAGGGAAAAATCCCTTGTACCAGCGCATTCAAGGAAGTCGAGTCGCAAGGCAAGGTTCAAAGCATTTTTCTTTATTGTACAATTACTGGGAACCCAGGGAGACCCCTGTAGCCAGCTTAGAAACAGTGCTTGGCCACGTTGATCTCAATAGTTATACATTTGCTCTGGATATTTATAGGAATCCAAATTCGAGCGGGAACATTTGCTCATACATTTTTACAATACTTATAAAGTGGCCTGTCTGGTCAGGAAGTTCCCTGAGATACTTGTCAATTTGCATCTGTATGGTGTGTGTCCGTGTTAATGGGACTGCCTGTTCTTGCCCCGGTGTTTTAATGTGTTTCCCATTATCCTCTCGATGTGTCCCCTTATCTAAATCGATCTCTACTGTTTTGTGTCTGTATTCTATGCTTGCGAGATTAGGTGTTAATGTCATTTTGTCCTGCTGTGTGTAGGGGGATTTAATCTAATCTTTTATTCTTTTTATCCTAGTTTATTAAGTTTCTCTGCCTGCCTTGGCCATTTTATTCCTGTAATATTTTATTGACAGTCCGGTTATGCCATATAACCCACTCCAGGTCTTGACTCGCAGATATCCTGATCTTCTAGCCAAAGGCCGGTTTAAAATACAGCTTCGTGCTGTTGCTGGGCAGAATAAGGATCTTTTGTCAGCTTTGAAATTAAAGGTCTCTCAGCTGTGCAGAGGGGGATTTAAACGAATGTCCATTCGGGTGCTCCCCTCTGCATTGTGGGCACGTTATGAATGGTGCCAATCAGTCCAATAAATGAATCTGTTTAATGAGGTGAATATTGGTGAGGTAATAAAAATATGGCTTTTGGAAAATGGCCTACTTCAGCAATGTAGGTGTACCTACAGCGGTTCAAGAAGGAAGCTCACCACCACCTCCTGAAGGGCAACTAGAGATATAAATGCTGAGTATGCCAGTGACGTCCATACATGAATAAAACAAAACTTTCCTTACACTAAAACATACATAAACACTAAACTGATATATTCCATTGAGCTACACTCAAGGTAAGTTACTCCAATTCCCATTTGGTGTTGAGTCTTTTTTCCTAACCCTTGTGCCCCATTCTCAATCACTTCCCCAGACCGTTTTACACATGCAGTCATTACCATCACATTCATAGGCCCTGGTGATACTTATGTCCAATATGTTTTTGTACTATGTTTAAAACATAAATTAAATATTCTCACTTGATTCCAGTCAGTATCATATTTTGTTAATTCTTTTAAACAACATCTTATTTTCTCAAAACTAACCCGCTAGATTATGCCTGAATTTTTTAAATTTTAAAATCGCCCCAAATTAAAATGCAGTGTTGGGCTGACAGGTTTTGTTGGTGTTCAATTTATTACTTCCAAGAACAAACTTTCACTTTTCGTACACAGAAACCACTTAGTCTGTTTTTCCATTTGCTTTTATGAAAAATAAAATGTGTTTATCTCCTTAAACTTCAGGTAAATTTCCCTTTGCTTGAAGTAGCAACTGATATCAATTTATTTTATCAATTCCAATTTCAGAAATAATTATGCCCAGGTTTGATCTTTTTAAATGGTGTTTGGACATCAAAGACGAAAGTGCTTGCCAGCAGTTTAGAGGTAACTTCCATAACTCCCGTTCATCACTCAGACACTCAAACACTTTGACTTGAAAGATAACAAATGGTTGTGAATGGTCTGAATGATTAAAGCCAAGTCTTCGAAGGGCAATTTGTTACAATGTTATGCTTTGATTTTCCAAACTGCTTGGCTCAATGGAAACCATCATCACAGAAAAACACAAACAATCTAGTGTGATTCTAACCAACTTCCAATCATAGCAATGTACAAAATATATATTTAGTAAGAAAGAAGTCATGTTCTGAATTTAAAAACTGGTTAACTGCAGGGAATGGGGTAGGGAGGTGATTGTGGGGCTGGAGAAAATTTGGCACGCAATTATGTTACTTTTCAAAACTTCCCCACTGAAAAAAGAACTAAATTTTAAACATGTTTTCATAAATCCATTTGTTATCTTCAACTTTGCCCAAATGTACATTAAATTTCAAATGTTTCAAAACCTTTTACATTATATGACCCATAGGCAAGATATAATTAAACCTTAAATTCACTGTCCCTCATGCAGAGATTCATTTTATCTGTAAGTACTCCAGGAAATATTCTTGACTTGTCAGTAGTGAATGTTACTCAGGATACAACAATGTTTGGGGAACCGAAATGGTGAGTGTGCTGACAGGACATTCTCAGTGATGGCTCATTCTAGATGGGGATTACATTGATATAACCTTGAGACACAGGCAGTACATGCATCAATGAGACCAAGAATTCCTGACATATTGGAGCTTCTGACTTATCAAGGCATTCCTTGCCTCATGGCCATCCATGAGTGGGGCCTTGCACCTCTCTGTTGGGTGTTCCCTCATCTCCTCTTTGTCCTTATAATCAGATGAATGCCTCCTATCTGGGGAGGCAGTGATGTAATGGTATTAGTAATCCAGAGACCCAGAGTATTGCTCTGGGGACTAGGGTTCGAATCCCATCATGGTAAATGGTGAAATTTGAATTCAATAAAAATCTGGAATTAAGAATCTACTGATGACCATGAACCATTGTTGATTGCCATAAAAACCCATCTATTTCTCTAATGCCCTTTAGAGAAGGAAATCTGCCATTCTTACCTGGTCTGGCCTACATGTGACTCCAGATCCACAGCAATGTGATCGACTCTTAAATGCTCTCAGGGATCAGCAATAAATGCTGGCCCAACCAACAATGTCCACATCCCATGAACGAATAAAAAAAAAATCTCTTCCTCCATAGCATCCCCTCTCTAACTGGTGAGGTTAAGGAGAGCAGATCACACAGCGTCTATCGGTGAAACTCTAGATACTATGTACTTCAGTGTTTCTCTTGGTCTATCCAGGCATTGGATCTCCATCTTTAGTAGCCTGCTTAATTATGGCTCCGGTGGTTTTGTGGCTGTTGCTATATCTCCTCTCTGCTATTCTAGGGACCCTCACTGGCATCATCAGCCATCTCTTCAAAGGGCAACTCTTGTAACCCAGAAGCCAACCATGCAGGGCTTCAGGTCCATTGAACTATGTTCTAGGGAACATAGTAATCATGACTGCTGCATGGGTACCTCACCCATTCCTGTATCATTCATCGACTGTGGTCACAGACCAACTGGATGTTTATTGAGTGGCAGTCTTTCCTGTTAATGAATGTACAGAACTAACCTGTTGCAGTCTTTATAGTGACGTGAGTGCAGTGTATTACTCCCTGCTGTATGGGGGAACCTGTGCTCACCGCAAAACCTCTGGCCAGAATCTGACCACCCCACCCGCCATGGGGATCGGAGCGAGTGAGGGGCAGAGAATCGGGTGGGATTTTTACAGTTTCAGGACGAGCGAAGCCATAATGTCTTTTTCCTGTTGATCTGGTGGGTCCATTGAAAACTCAATGTACTGATCTGCTTGTTGGAATATTATGTCTGTAAAGGCCTTAATACAGTGGTGTGCAGCAGGCTGCATTATGTCACTGAGGTCCCCACAGGCAGACTGAAAGGGATCCAATGGTAAAGAAATTCAGCACTACAGTCACCTTGACAACCATTGGCATTGAATGACCACCCGTGCTGTTAGAAGCTGTCTCCCTTGCCAACATCTCTCAGAGAGAGGTCATTGCGGCTCTCGAGAACCTGAGCCTCATCCAGCATTGTCTCTCTGACATTTGAAGGTAACTTAATCAGCCTATATACACAATTGGCAGCATAAGTCAGGTGCCTCAAATTCTGCAGCATTATTCCTGCATCAGCTACCTGCCCTGGTGTAGGTCTGCCTGCTTCATGCACCACCAGTGCATCCTGAGTCTCACCGTTCTTCCTCTCCCTCTCAATGTCCTCACCTTCCTCTTTCTCACTGGGAGATGTATCTTTCATGGAGACCACTGTTCTCATGTTTTCACTACCAAAAAGGCTGAGGTACAGGTGAGGTCTAAATTCAACTTTCTGCAGGAAAAGTGACACCTCAGAACAAGAAATGTCTCCCCTAGAAACATAGATTTCAATATCAAACACTGACAGCACTCACAGCACCCTGGACTGCTGACTGGACTACCCAGCTGGTGACTTTTAATCTAGCTTTCCAACCTGTGAAATAAAATGAGATTCCTATCCACTGTTATTCACACTCTCTAAGTGTTTTATTGCTCCCAGCCTGCGGCACGGTGGCACAGTGGTTAGCACGATTGCCTCACAGTGCCAGGTTCGATTCCAGCCTCGGGTGACTGTCTTTGTGGAATCTGCACGTTCTCCCCGTGACTGCGTGGGTTTCCTCTGGGTGCTCCGGTTTCCTCCCACAATCCAAAGATGCGCAGGTTAGGTGGATTGACCATGCTAATCTGTTCCTTAGTGTCCCAAGATGTGTAAGTTAGAGGAATTAGCAGGTTAAATAAGTTGCGTTGCGGGGATAGGGCCTGGGTAAGATGTTCTGTTGGAGAGTCGGTACAGATTTGATGGGCCGAATGGCCTCCTTCTGCACTGTTGAGATGCTATGGTTCTATTACTCAAGTCAATTGTCACATCAACAAGATTAAATTAGCAAGTTAATTGAACTTGAATAGGATGGGCAGGCTCCTGATTTCTAGGTCTGAAGTTGCATCAGGTGTGATGATGTTGAGAATGCAACCTGACGTCATGCTGCATGATAATACATCAGTGTGGGCATGCGCGGAACAGATTCATTTTCATCATGTATTATTCTTCCTGGTATGTTATTGAGTCAGGATAAAAGCACTTGTGAAAATCTATGTGAACTGTAAAATAAATTCTTCCATCCACATCTTATGAGGTTATTGTTAATTGCTTGTTACAAAATATATACCATCATGGTACAGAGCAAACATAGATGAGAGTGTCCATCTTCCATAAGCAGGAGCAGTGCTTTTAATGAATAAATTGCTAACTTTGATTATGTTAGGGATTCACGTTGTAGCTCCAGCAGCAATTTTAGAGGTATTTTGTCAAAGAACCTGGAAGAGGGCAACGCAGAGGGCATTGCTTTGACAGTTTATTAGATGAAGATGGTTAGGGTTATCTCCTCTGCAATCATTTTATCTGCACTGAAGTGCTTAAGGCTATCAACCTACAAATCACTTGTGTAGCAAATACATCACTGTAGATATGATTTCTGCTATTAAATGCATCACCAAATATAAGGTGTCCTTCAAATCATAGAAGGTGGGACAATGAACACACCCTCCATTACTACACAAATAAATTGAGTGTCTGAGCAATTCCTCACGCAAAATAATAAACTTCAACAGAACCTTATTTTCATAATCTATATCAGCCCAATGAGGTGAACTGAGACATGCTCATTCCGTGATCTCCGGGAAGGTTAATCCATCTACATACAATGCAGTCATTTGCCATGAAACAGTGTCATCTATTCTGTCCTACACACAGACCATAAATAAACAAAGACAAGCCCAGAGATCAATGTTTGTGTATTCCCACAGGATTCTCATACATTTTGTGAAATTTCTTTGCAGGCAGCTGTGGACTCGGCATTGAATTTCAATTTGTTGGTTCCGCCAGTCAATTTATGAGCACTTCCCTGCTCCTTCAGCAACTGCCAACCTCCCCCCCCCCCCCCCCCCACACACACACACCCCCTTTCCTCCTTCAAAGAATTAGACCAAATGTCCTTTACCGTAATCTCTCATGTAATACAATTTATTATATATGATGTGTAACATGACGCATGTTTATAGAGCCGGCTAACTGGTTAGCTGTCCTCTGCTTTGAAAATTGCGCCTATAAAATAGGATATTGGGTTTATTGGTAGCATAGTTAATCACTGTATTTTCTTACACTGTCACAAAAGAGATCCCCTTTGTCGCGTTTAACTGATGACTGATAAATCATAGGTTTATAGAAAGGGAGAGATGATCAAATAAAATTCTGATCTGTTTGGGACCTAAGTAAAAAAATCAAATGGGAGACAATTTTTAACTAATTAAAAATCTTTGGATTGAAGTTGCATCGCATTTCCACCATTTAATATTTTGATTTGCTAATTGTCATCTTGCCTGCTGAGGGCCCACTAGATTTTCACAATTTAGTATTTTAGATTGCCATTCTGAGTAGGAGAAAGGGACAGTGACTGGAAACTGTCAGAGCTCTTCTTTAAAGATACGTACAGATCCAGCTTCAAAGATTAATCATTGTGCTTTTCCTTCAGAGCAGAAGATGACAAAAACATTGTGTTTTAATTATTTATTTTCTTTCCTCCTAACCCCATGAAGATAATTTAAACCTCCCTTACCCCAACCACACATCCTCTTAAATCTCCTCCTACCCATGTGTACGGTCAGCTGTTTCATTTTCCTTGACCATATCACATAACATCTGGCCCAAGTTAAAATCAGGATTCTCTTATTGATATACACTTCCAGTCTACTGCCAGAGAATTGCCTCGCAACAACAGTAACAGGAATTTAAAAAGACCTGAAAGATAGAAATCTGCTTCGTGGTAGTAACAGCCAGCATTTCCAGGCGGAGGCAAGCCTCAAAGTGATCAGGGCATTCCAAAGGCATGAGAGCATCTAAAGATGATCAGGTGTGAATTGTTCTCGTAGTAGAAACACATTACTTAGATGGCTGCTATCGAAATGTTAAGTTCCACAAGCAGAAACAGTTTATTTAAATGATCAGGTGATTCAGGGTTATAGATGTGCTAAGCTCCACAAAAGGAAAGAATTTGAGATACGTAAACAGCAGACTCTTGAGTTAGAAATAGCAAAGGGAGAAACAGTCCAATGGTTACCCCTCCTCAGAAGCAGAAAGACCAGTTCACACCTCACAGCCAGAAGCTAGTCTGCAACTCACAGCCGGGAAGCTAGGACCCATTAAACAGTCAAGGGGTCATGTAGCATTTTTTACTTCTCACGGATGCTGACGTGTTGCACCAAGGCATTGCAATAAAATCTTTGTAAAGGCAGTTTGAATATCTTCACATACAGACCAGGGAAAGATGTTTCCCAAATTTGATCATCAGTCCTGTATTGTATGGTAACGATAAACTGGATTTGACTTGTAGAATTATTTAACTTGGAAGTTGTTTGGGAAAGGGAAGTCTAAGGGAGTTCAGAGATCAAGGGATAATTTCAACATAAACTGTGGGTGTGTTTCGTTATTCTCTACTTAAGTGTCTTAGCGTACTGTAATCCTTTTTGTCATATTATTCTTTTCTTTTAAGTTAATAAATATTCTTTAATGACTGTTAATATGATGACTGGACTGGTTCCTCACTGGGTTTTACATGACTTCTCACAATATTCCAAAAAAACTACACACCACCACGAACCAGCATTTCAAGCTGGGACACCTTCAACATGTTTCATGGTACCACAAAACCTGGCTTTCTGTTCCCGTGTCCATCTCTTTTATATTATATATTAAGTCCAAGTTTCAAAATGTTGCAGATAAATAAAGATATTAAAAACAAACTTAATTTGAGGAATAAGGCATTTGGAACCTATATGTATCACAACAATAAGAAAGTGTACAAGAAATACAAGGACAATATTGCTTTGGGGGAAGACAAAAGCTAGTAATTGTGGGTGACATTCTCTGGCCTCCTCTCAGCAGTTTTCTTGGCACCAGGAGGTGGCGCGCCATTCGCTGGCAGTGGGATCTTCTGGTCCTGCCGCTATCATTGGGAATTCCCATTTGATTTGATTTGATTTATTATTGTCACATATATTAGTATACAGTGAAAAGTATTGTTTTTTGCGCGCTATACAGACAAAGCATTACGTTCATAGAGAAGGAAAGGAGAGAGTGCAGAATGTAGGGTTACAGTCATAGCTAGGGTGCAGAGAAAGATCAACTTAATGCAGGGTAAGTCCATTCAAAAGTCTGACAGCAGCAGGGAAGAAGCTGTTCTTGAGTCGGTTGGTACGCGACCTCAGACTTTTGTATCTTTTTCCCGATGGAAGAAGGTGGAAGAGAGAATGTCCGGGATACACGGTGTCCTTGATTATGCTGGCTGCTTTTCCAAGGCAGCGGGAAGTGTATACAGAGTCAATGGATGGGAGACTGGTTTGTGCGATGGATTGGGCTACATTCACAACCTTTTGTAGTTCATTGCGGTCTTGGGCAGAGCAGGAGCCATACCAAGCTGTGATACAACCAGAAAGAATGCTTTCTATGGTGCATCTGTAAAAGTTGGTGAGAGTCGTAGCTGACATGCCAAATTTCCTTAGTCTTCTGAGAAATTAGAGGCATTGGTGGGCTTTCTTAACTGCAGTGTCGGCATGGGGGGACCAGGACAGGTTGTTGGTGATCTGGACACCTAAAAACCTGAAGCTCTCGACCCTTTCTACTTCGTCCCCGTTGATGTAGACAGGGGCATGTTCTCCTTTACACTTCCTGAAGTCAATTACAATCTCCTTCATTTTGTTGACATTGAGGGAGAGATTATTGTTGCCGCACCAGTTCACCAGATTCTCTATCTCATTCCTGTACTCTGTCTCGTCTTGTTTGAGATCCGACCCACTACAGTGGTATCGTCAGCAAACTTGAAAATCAAATTGGAGGGGAATTTGGTCGAACAGTCATAGGTGTATAAGGAGTATAATAGGGGGCTGAGAACACAGCCTTGTGGGGCACCAGTGTTGAGGATGATCATGGAGGAGGTGTTGTCGCCTATCCTTACTCATTGTGGTCTGTGAGTTAGGAAGTTTAGGATCCAGTCGCATAGGGAGGTGACGAGACCCAGGCCATAGAGTTTGGAGATGAGTTTTGTAGGAATAATAGTGTTGAAGGCTGAGCTGTAGTCAATAAATAGGAGTCTGACGTAGGTGTCCTTGTTATCTAGGTGTTCCAGGGTTGAGTGCAGGGCCAGGGAGATAATGTCTGCTATGGACCTGTTGCAGCGATAGGCAAACTGTAGTGGATCCAGGTAGCCCGGGAGGCTGGAATTGATTCATGCCGATGACCAGCCTTTCGAAGCACTTCATAATGATGGATGTCAGAGCCACCGGCCGATAGTCATTAAGGCACGCTGCTTAGTTTTTCCTAGGTACCAGGATGATGGTCGTCTTCTTGAGCAGACAGGGACCTCAAATTGTTGCAAAGAGAGGTTGAAGACCCATTAAAACCATCCCATGCTGCCAGGAAATTCACGGCAGGGGCTGTGCCACCAGCACGACCAGAAAATCCCACTGACATAAACGGCTGGAGAATTCCAGCCTCCATGAGGGAAGGAATTATCTGATATGAGCCAGAAGTGCCTTGGGCTAGGATTAGTCGGGTGGGTTTCCCTCACTACCACCCAAAGAGCTGGCAGGGAATGCATCCCTGCCAATCACAGCAGCCCCACAGACATTTAATGCTCCAAGGAAGATTAAGGTGGAATTTTCCTGTCCTTCCCACCACGGGAATTGGAAAATCCCGCTTGAGGTCAACGGACCTTTACATGATCCATGCACCACCTGCTACGATTCCCGTGGTGGGCGAGACACACACCACGTAAAGGTCTGTTGACCTCAAGTGGGATTTTCCGGTCTTGGGGCGAACGCGGCTGGAAAATACCATCCTGATTGTCTGGAGGCTGGATTATCATCCCTCACTCAAGAGGAAGCCCTGCCTCAGAGATCTGCTAACCAATCTGATTATTTTTAATCTGAGTATACCCAGGAGGAAAAAACAGTAAAACGAGGAAATAAGAATACTAGTCCAAACTGTGTTTCTATCACAAAGTTTGTGAAACTGAACTACAGAACTAAAATGAACAATACTCTTGCAAAGCAGAATATTGAAAGGTTGAATAGGTTAGGACTTTATTCCCTGGAGCGTAGAAGAATGAGGGGAGATTTGATAGAGGTGTATAAAATTATGATGGGTATGGATAGAGTGAATGCAAGCAGGCTTTTTCCACTGAGGCTAGGGGAGAAAAAAACTAGAGGACATAGGTTAAGGGTGAAGGGAGAAAAGTTTAAAGGGAATATTAGGGGGGGCTTCTTCACACAGAGAGTGGTGGGAGTGTGGAATGAGCTGTCAGATGAAGTGGTGAATGCAGGCTCACTTTTAACATTTAAGAAAAACTTGGACAGGTACATGGATGAGAGGGGCGTGGAGGGATATGGTCCAGGTGCAGGTCAGTGGGACTAGGCAGAAAAATGGTTTGGCACAGCCAAGAAGGGCCAAAAGGCCTGTTTCTGTGCTGTAATGTTCTATGGTTGTATGGTTCTACATCATTAAAAAAATTGTGCATTTTATCACATTCTTCCCATACATCAGCAAGAAAAAATGTACAGCCTCATACAACATACTTATCTGTGGTCTCACCTATTTCTCACTCTCCAAAAGACTGCACCAAATTATTACAGGTCTATAATGACCAGTTCAACCTGCCTGCACTTCAACAAGCAAGAGTCATTGGGTCATTGAGGATTGCTTCATTTCTTTATGTATTGCACTAAATGTCAAATCTGCAATATTACAATATGGATAACATCTATAGAATTAATATCCCTCAATTCCATCTGGAGAAAAGCGGTGTAATTAAAATGGTGAAATAGTACCTTTATATAGTACCTTTATGGAATTGGAAAATAAATGAAATTGCAAACTGCACTCTCCATAAATCCTTGTGTTACAACGACGTTGAGAGGTGTCATGGGAATTGCACAAGATTTTGGATTTGAGCTTCAGTTTCCTATTTCCCTCATGGTTCAATTGGGGCATTAAAAGGAAACTTCTTGTGCATTTAAGCCACGGAATGATAGACTCTTTCATAACTTCTGCCACTATTTGACTAGTGACTGGCCTTTCTCTCTTTATCAATTAAAGTGCAAGTATAACCTACTGAGAGTAAATACGCTCTCATACCAAATCTGACTCTGTCCTATGTAGGATGTGCACGAACACCATCTGTGTTGAACAAATATACATATCTAAATAGAATTAGAAAGCAATGATCTCACGACAATATTAAAATGGTACCATGAAACACAAATATGGAACTTAAACAATTTGTAATTATATTTTGAACACTGTTTCATGTGTCCTGAACTTTAGACCACTACTTGTACAACCAACAATATGCCTATGGGAAATTTGTTTCCCAGGCACATCTAAGGAGAAATAAGAGTGAGGATGCAGTGCACCAAGTCTCCACAAACACTACCACATAATTTCCAATGTTCTTTGTGTCCAAACATGGAGCCGGTGAAAGGGACCAGCACCATTCACAAGGCAGGGAGGAGAGGTAATCAGAGACTTGAGGAATCAAAGGCCAAGAAGGGGTAATCAAAGACTTCAAGTTAGGTGAGGGGATGGTTTCAGGAACCAGAGGCCTTGGGTGTGGCGAATGTTCAGAGGCCTTAAGGAAAGAGATTGGAGATTGGAGACCTGGAGGAAGAGGGGGAGATCGTAGGTCAGGAGCCACAGGAGTTGTAACTAATGTTCTTAGGGTGAAGGAGAGGCCGGTTGGAGCCTTTGAGTGGTAGGTTAAATGTCTTAAGGGGTTGGGATGAAAGGGTTGGTGACTTCAGTGTCAGAGTGGGATGGTTGGAAGTTTTCTGGGGAGGGATTAGAGGCCTTGCAAGTAGATTAGGGGCCATAGTGAGAGGACAGTATGATCATAGAAACCAGAAAGGTTGGGGAGGCGTACAACTGCAGAGATTTGGTGAGGCAGGTGCCCTAGATTTGACTTAGAACTACAAAGCCATTCCTTCATTATCACTTGGTCAAGTTCCTTGAATTCCTTTCTTAATTGCACTGAAGTGTACATACTCCAGATGGACTGCAGTGGTTCAGGATGGCACATCACCATCTGTTCAAGGGCAATTAAGGATGGGCAACAAATGCTGGACTTGCCGCATATTCACCACTCAGGAAAGGATATAGAAAAGCTAAGTGGAATGGCACATATCTCCTGGATCCAATAGTTCTTGCCTTTTTTAGTTGCTGTGTTTCACAGGATTTCAATTAGAAATGGTGGTTAAACATGAAACATCCAGTCTCACTGTACTGTTTAAATGGCTACCTCACTTCCTGGTGATGGACTAGCTGCCCTCTCCCCAACATTCCCAACTCTTCCACTTCCATTAATACAAGAAGTGGACAATTTGGGGTCAGGATTCAGATTGTTAATGTTTTGTGTTCCAAAATCATCCACTTTTAGGCTTCAAATAATCCACTTTCTGTCACTCAGCTACCACTTCCTGGTTTGTCTCATTCTTTCCTTATCATTTTAAACTTTGTGTTCAGCTCTGACTGACCATGGGATTTACCTCTGATTTTCAATTAAAATGTGAATGGTAAGATATCTTGTACTTGATTATATCATACATTCTTATATAACAAACAGAGTTAGGAAATTACTCAGAGTGATTTATGCTCGTGATAGAAAATCAATTTAAGTCTTATACTTGATTAAAAATAGAGAATAACTAACCTAAGATAGTAGAAAATCCTGTCCCTCAATAGTTTAAAATACCTATAGTTCACCTGCATCTTGAATAGTTCATGTATTGCTACATAAAGCAGGCAACTGATATTACAATTAAGAGATTTATCAGATTGGTAAATTTTGGAACTGTTTTTTAATATTAGAGTAAAATGAAGGAGGTCCTTTGACCGGTCTTGAAGTCTGCTTGACAGTACGTCTGGGTGGTTTGATTGCTAGAGATAAAAGGAAGGCTTAAGTAGTTTCACTGAGAAGAAGGTGCAGGGTATTTACACTTGGAGATAATGGCAGTAACCTGGATCTGGAGATTCTGAATCTTCACACATCCCAGAAAGTATTAAACTGTTGAAAGTGTTGGGATGTAAACAGTTGCACTATAAGTTGTCCATTTACTTCAAAGATAAAAAGCAGTTGGGTTCAAGAAAAACTAGTCAGCATTTCTACCCAAATGCAAGGTTGATATGGAGATGAATGATGAAGAAGATATTTTTGAGATCAGGTTATAGGTTTCCTTACAAATCAATGTATATCGAAAACACAGTAGTCTTGTGCAGCGACCAGATGTAGGAGAGAGTCAGTCTCTAGTCAAAGTCACTCATCTCACTGCCATCTAAGGATTCTGGGAGATTCATCTTGGCATGGGCCGATGGAAATTTTAGGTTGGAACAGTCTTTACTGCTGGTCGTGGATTTGGAAACTCTCCAAAAGCTAAGGATAGTCAAAGGGCACTCGAAGTTACTGCTTAGCGAAAGAGGGAAATGTGAACCCAATGCAGCTGTGGACTGTTTGCCAGCAGGACTGTAATTCTGTGGGGAGTGCCATGTGCAATAAGTGTAAAAGTGGAATATTTCTTAGTTTAAAGTATAAGTTCTTGAAAAAATAAAATAATGTTTCATCAATTTGCTACAGTAAACATTTTAAAATGTGCAATCTTGTTTTGCCATGCTTCCAGCTTGGACTGTAAATTTGAATCTTTTTGTTAAAGTTATTGGTCTCTATAAGGATCATAATATGTTTGTAAGAGAAACAGCAACGGAATTTTCCATAGGAGGTACAAGAAACTATAAACAATCCGAGAAAGCCTCGTATTTTATCAAATAACAAGGTTCCTAAAAGTCCAGGCTGCCATTGACAATGCTCATATAGCCCTATCTGACACTGTAAGAGGAGAGTTTCATACATGAACCTCAAAGGTTTTTACTTAATCAGTAATCTGCTCGTAAATGTCAGATTCCCCGGCAGCAGTAATGATGCTTTCATTTTATGAAAGTCTCCCATGTCATCATTATTCACTTATTAGAGAATTGAGGTTAGTCCCTGGGAAACTGCTATTGCTCTAGCTGGTCATCTCTTTGCAACATTCCCAGACATCAAAAGAGCACAAATTCACTCTAGGGCTCCGGTGCCAACATTGTTCGTTACTGTGTCAACTTTGGCTCAATCGTAGCACTCTGATTTGAGACAAGTGATTGTGGATTCAAACTGCACTCTAGACATATGGGATGGAATTTTCCCATCCTGCCCGCCGTGCGAATCATAGTGGGTGGAACAGAAAATTTGGCAGACCATGTGAAGGTCGATTGACCTTGGGTGGGAATTTCTGATCTTGGGGTTCTGGTGAACCATAGATGGTTACCACTATGGGTACTGAACCATAGATGGTTATCACTATGGGTACTTGTACATATGTTACTCTTGTTACTGTTGGGGTTAGGGTTGGGGTGTTCCACCTGTTGGCATTGTTCTGTGGTACACTCCGGTTGGCTCCGCCTTCCTATACGAGTATAAAGGTCACTGCACTTCCTCGTGACCCTTTAGTCTGGGATTGTATTGTTAAGCAGTATGCTCTATTCTTGTTGCTAATAAAAGCCTTTATTTCCCGGGTACGATCCAGCCTCCCGAGTGAATTAATCGCGCATCAGGGGTTCCCGCAGGAAGAAAATCCCACCATGAGCATATAATCTAGGTTGACATTTCAGTCCAGTACTCTCTCTGAATAGATGTTAACTGAGGTCACCTCTGCCCTTTGAGATAAAAAAAATTGTATTATTTAAAGAAGGGATAAAGAGTTCCTCTGGTTAATACTTATTCATAGAATCCCTACAGTGCAAAAGGAGGCCATTCGGCCCATCAAGCCTGCACCGACAACCCCATGTTTTTACCCTGCTAATCTCCTGACACTAAGGGTCAATTTAGCATGGCCAATCAACCTAACCCACACATCTTTTGACTGTGGGAGGAAACTGGAGCACCCAGAGGAAATCCACGCAGACATGGGGAGAATGTGCAAACTCCACACAGACAGTCAACCAGAATTGAATCCGGGTCTCTGGCGCTGTGAAGCAGCAGTGCTAACCACTGTGCCACAATCAACATTACTAATCAGCAGGTCATGAATCTCTTTGTATTTCAGGGACATTGTCATGGTGTTTCTCTATATTCTATCAGTGACTAATGGTGTATTTGACACCCTTAATCATTAATGGTGTAACATAAGTTCAAGTACTTTCTTAACTGTAATAATTCCCCGATTCCATTATATTTGTTGCTAAATTACATCCCCTGCGGGCTTTATGCTTGTTTAATCTAGTGTTTCTTTACAGTGAAATTTTGTAAAATCGCTGATGGAGTAGTTCTTCTGATTATAAGAACATTGGGGTTGGAAAGCCAACAAACATGTGTCAAAGAACCAGCCAAATCCATAACCTTCAGTGATGCTGTTTGGTCATGGGCATTCCATTTAAATTTAACACCTACTCCTCTCAGACAGACAGTCCTCCCACACCTGGAAACAGAAATGTTGACTCTAATATGTGGAGACAATTCAGTGAAACCCCAAAGTCATCTTAAGTCTCATCTGCCCCATTCCCACCAAGTATGGGGGCGGGGTGGTTTAAAACAGCCCTTAAGACATAAGTTAGCAGATTCAGCTATTCAGAGGACTTATCCAGCAAAACTGTATTGTTAGCCCTGATCTGACTACCCCTGTCCTAGGAATGGGGTAGGCAGTGGCCAACTATTATGACAGTTTACACTAGCACGGGATGCAAAATCTAACAGTTTAGTAATAAATAGCACGAAACATTACAATGTTGAAAATCCATAACAACCACATCCAATGGAAGAACCAGGATGCACCTACTCACAGCCTCTCTCTCTGATCCTGCCAAAATTCATGAGTTGTGTGGGATGATCTTAATTGCCAATGCATTGGCAAGTGCATCTGTATTACTTCAGCCACATTTGAAAGCTGATCAAAATCTCTAACAACAATGGCAAGAAGTGTGGACATAAAGGATCCAGTCATGTTATTCGCTGAAAAGCAGTGAGGTGTCCCGATTTGCCGGTTGGCATTCCTCCTCAAACCAACCATAACCAGTTTAACTGATTAATAATCTCTGCTCTTTGCTAGTTCCTAACGTGCACAAATTATTGCTGGATTTTCCTACTTAACAGCAGTAATTGCTCTTCCTTATTTTTCGTGACAATTTGAGAATCTGAAAGGCACCATATAAATGCCAGTTTAAAAAAATAATTTATTTGGATATCTTTATGTGATGAATATCAGTGTTTAGTATCTGGTATGGGTTTGAATCGCTTTAATGACAGGGTATCATGTATGGCATTTATCAGATAATCGCAGATACAGTGTCTGCATTGTTGCTGTCATTGAAAGCAGTAGTCCAGATTTTGCAGTCATCTGTGAAGGACAGTCGATCACAACTACAGCTACAAGAACCATAGAAGAATCCCTACAGGGCAGAAGGACGTCATTCAGCCCATCGAGTCTGAACCGATTCTCTGAAAGAGCATCTTACCCTGGCTTAACCCTGCGGCCTATCCGTGTAACCCCATACGTTTACCATGGCTAATTCGCCTAACCTACACATCTTTGGACTGTGGGAGGAAACCGAAGCACCCGGAGGAAACCCCTGCAAACTCCACAGCCACCCAAGGCCGGAATTGAACCCAGAGCACTGGCACTGTGAGACAGCAGTGCTTGTCACTGTGCCACTGTGCTGTCCTGCTACTCATAGATTTTCTGTGGGCTTTACAGTGGAAAATTATGCAATTGGGGATGCTTTTCAGCGTGACATCCTCTCCTGGGGATCTTTGGCACATGTAAAAACAAGCAAGCAACAGCATGCCTCTTCAACCAATAAGATTGAAGAAACTCTGTTGACCAAGAAAAGTGATTCTATGATTCTATGAATACAGAGTCTAATCCAGGGAGTATATATTAAAACAGTAAATTCAATATAAAATAACATAAATAAAGGAAGGTAAAGAAAAAGGAAGGAAAAATTAAACAGAAGATCATTTTAATTAAAATGTCCCGTAATTAAATTCTGGAGGCATGGAACTCAACATCTGTAAAATTAAAGGGCACTGTGAAATGGAGTCTCATCCTTTATGTCATACAAATTAATGCAGAAAATTGCTTTAAATGAGAGAACAATAGATCACAAAAGTCAAGTCCAAAGGTCCATCTCCCTAACCGCTAAACTTTAATGATAGAGGAAGAAACAGAACCAACACCGGTGTAGGAGATAAAATGATTAGTCAATTAAATACAGAAAGAGAAATAAGGAGAAACAAAAAGAGTATTAATTAAGAGAGAGAACGAGCCAAAAAGGAAAAATTAGAAGAGAAAGTAAACATTTCAAGTTTAGAAGAAATATCTAGGAACAATCCGTTACATGTGGGAGAGACATTCCAGTTTTATTGCTCCCTTTCTTGGGCTCCAAGCTCGTGTAGCATGTCAGAAGGGTAAATCACGTAATTAACTAGGTTATTGCAACATAAATTACCTAAATGTCTGTATTCCCATTAATTCCTAGTCAACATTTTGTAGTAACCCAATGAGCGTCAATGATGAAGTTAATGACAAAGTCCTGTTTTTGTAAAATTAATAGTAGAGCAGTGTAAATCGCAAATCAATTTGTGGTAATTCAGAGCTCATGGTGTATCTATTCCTTACCACAACTTGCCAGATTATGGTGAGCCGTGAACTTACCATAATTTTTTTCCAGCAGTTTTTGGGCCAAAAGGTGTTTTGCTGTCTGTCTGGATTTTATCCCTTCGGCAGCTGAGTACAATATTAATATCTTATTTTTCAGACTTTAGTTTTGGATCTGAACCTGAAGTTAATTTTGCCCACAAGGTAGTTGTTTTCTGTTACATTTTCATCCTGAGGTAATAAAACCTCTTTTTAAAAACTCTTCCCAGGCACAGAAACAAGGCCTCTGTAATTGAAGCAAATAATGGAAAGCTTCTATTGACAACAAAATTAATCAACAAAGGTCCAGTAACTGTGTTGTACCTTTTACTGCTTAATTATATTTTTACAGCAGTCAGGTTCATTGTCTTGCCAATTTATTTTGTTCCAGAAGCCTCTGTCTTTGGTATCTTACTTCAGCATTTTATATCTAATGTGGTTTGGCCTGATAACATTTCTAGATCAATAAAGCATCAGACATCGTTACAGTGAGTAATGACAAGTAATAAAGCTGTCCTTCTCCAACAATTAAAACATTTTTACTACAAAATAAAACCTTGCTTTTTTCTAATTTGAGTTTCATTCACATCACATTAAATCATTTGCTGTTTTGTGCATGTGCTATTGAAACAAGAATAAAAACTCTCTTTCTAAAACTACGAAAGACCAATGGGTCTGTCAATCCAAAGCCAGAACATAAGGAATTTGGACCATTTATTGCAGTATCGTTAAGTGTTAACTTCAGTTTGAGTCCAAAACTGTTCCACGGCATCTGATTAAAAACATAATGTAAAACAGCATCATCTCACAACATGATGATGCCTGAGAAAATACCATTGAACATGTTTGCAAGCAAAAAGGAAATGGCTTCCTGTCTTCTGTAATGTTAAAAGGAATGAATAGTGAAACTTTGGACAAAAGCACCCTGGGTGAATTTTCTGTGTGCTGATGCTTGAAGCAATCATTCCGGTACAAAGGGGATTGTAGAATTAAAAAATGGAAATTTGATTTGACAATCGTTATTAATAAGGAATTATTGCAGCATTACACAGTTGTAGACTCATATCAAATAAGCTGCAAATATTTTCTCAAGTTCAGTGGCTTCAGCCAATTCTCTGAGCTGGTTGTGGGTCATACTTTTATAACTGACATCCTATGTAACATCTTACATGTGACATCCTATATGATTGTGACAAATTATCTCTCCTCATCCTTCTTGACTTTTCTGCAGAATTTGAAATGGATGACCACGCCATCCTATCTAACATCATCTAGCAGCAGCAGCAACTGTATGCGCCTGGTTCCATTCTAATCACGGCCCGCAATGGTTTCTCTTCCTGCTCCCCCACTGTTACCTGTGGTGACCTCCAAAGATCTAACCTCATCTCTCTCCTGCTTCTCGTCAACATGCTTCCCCCTCCATCATCCAAAAGCACAACATCAGTTTCCACATGTATGCTGATAATCCTCCTCACCTGCACTCTCTGTTAGACTGTTTGTTCAACATCCAGTACAGGATGACCAGTCATTTCCTCCAGTGAAATATTGGGAAGGTCCCCAGCATAAACTCTGCTCCCTAGCCACTGACTCCATTCTTCTCCATTGCAACACTCCGAGGTTCAACCAGACTGTTTGTACCCATGGTGTCACAGTTGACCAAGATAAAATCAACATAGATCAATCATCTCTTTATTGATGCTTGAAACTACCTTTCCAATAAAAAAGCAATTGTAGAATTAGAAAAGGAAAGTTTGATTTGTGAATAGTCATTAATAAGGAACTATTGCAACATTACACAGTTGCAGACTCGTATCAAACAACCTTCTCAAGTTCAGTGGATTCAGCCAATTTTCTAAGCTGGTTGTAAGTCTTACTTGTACAAATGATATGACATCTTACAGATAACATGAGTTTCTGACCATATATCCATGCTACCGTTAACTTCCACAACCTAACCAGGCTCTGTCCCAGCTCAGCATTTGGCTAAGATGAATGTGGGTCCATTACAGGCAGAGTCAGGAGAATTCATGTGGGAAACAGAGAAATGGCAGAAATGTAAAATGATTACTTTGTGCCTGTTTTTCACTAAGGAAGATACAAGAAATCTCCTTGACTTAGAGATCCAAGGGACTAGGAAGAATGTGGAGTTGAAGGAAATTAATATAAGTAAGAGATTGGAGAGATTGCATAAGTAATGCTGTATTGGAGAAATTAATGGGACTGAAAGTTGATAAGTCTCCAGGACCCGATATTTTGCATCCCAGAGTGTTGAAAGAAGTTGTTATAGAGATAATGGGTGCATTGGTGATTGTCTTCCAAAATCCTATAGATTCTGGAATAGTTCCTGAAGATTGAAAGGTAGCAAATATCATGCCAATATTTAAGAAGGGAGAGAGAAAACAGGGAATTACAGACCTGTTAGTCTTTCATCAATGGTAGGGAAATGCTGGAATCTATTATAAAGGATGTGATGAATGGACACTTGGACAATCATGATCTGATTCAGCATCGTCAGCATGGATTTATGAATGGGAAATCAGGTTTGATGAACTTGGAGTATTTTGAAGATGTTACTAACAAAATTGATAAAGGAGAGTTGATGGACATAGTATATTTGGATTTTTCAGAAAAGTTTTGATAAAGTCCCCCTAAGGAGGTTAGTCAGCAAAATAAAAAAGAACATGGGATAGGAGGCAATATACTGGCATGGATTCAGAATTGGCTAGAACATAGAACATAGAACATAGAACAGTACAGCACAGAACAGGCCCTTCGGCCCACGATGTTGTGCCGAGCTTTATCTGAAACCAAGATCAAGCTATCCCACTCCCTATCATCCTGGTGTGCTCCATGTGCCTATCCAATAACCGCTTAAATGTTTCTAAAGTGTCTGACTCCACTATCACTGCAGGCAGTCCATTCCACACCCCAACCACTCTCTGCGTAAAGAACCTACCTCTGATATCCGTCCTGTATCTCCCACCACGAACCCTATAGTTATGCCCCCTTGTAATAGCTCCATCCACCCGAGGAAATAGTCTTTGAACGTTCACTCTATCTATCCCCTTCATCATTTTATACACCTCTATTAAGTCTCCCCTCAGCCTCCTCCGCTCCAGAGAGAACAGCCCTAGCTCCCTCAACCTTTCCTCATATGACCTACCCTCCAAACCAGGCAGCATCCTGGTAAATCTCCTCTGCACTCTTTCCAGCGCTTCCACATCCTTCTTATAGTGAGGTGACCAGAACTGCACACAATATTCCAAATGGAATAACAGGCAGAAAACAGAGAGTAGGAATAAACGGGTCATTTTGCATTGGCAGGCTGTGGCTATTGGCCTATCTCTGTAATCTCTTCCAAACCCACAACCCACTGAGATAACTGCGCTCCACTGATTCTGACCTCTTTAGCATTCCCCATATTAATTTCTCTACCTTTGGTGGCCAGGTTTTCAGCTACCTGAACCCTAATCTCTGGAATTCCCTCCCCAAATCTTCCTTGTCTCTCCACCTTTCATTCGTTCTTTAAGACACTCTCTAAAACCTACCTCTTTGATCAATTTTTGACCATCTTCGTATTACCTCTGTAAGTGACTCAGTGTCAAATTTTCTTCTACAATGCCTTGTGGAGCACCATGGGACATTAAATTCAGTGAATAATTCTACATAAATGTAAGTGTTGTTGCAGTTCTGGTGGTTGACTCACATTTATATAATAGCATAATTCAGGCAACAATAACATTCCCCTTCATGAGCAAGATCGGACTGGGAATAAAACAGCTGGAAAGGGAGTAAGAGTGAGAGTTGGGATAAAACATGGAGAGTGGGAACTGGGATACAGCAAACAATTGAGAAGGCAATGTTGGCCTTTATTGCAAAGAGATTCGAGTATAAGAGGAATTAAGCATTTCTACAATTGTCCTGAGCTTTTGTGAGACCACACCTGGAATACCCTGCACAGTTTTGTTCTGCTTAACTTAGGAAGAATATACTTGTCTTGAAGCTGATGCAGTTCACTGCTGATGATTCACTAGATGGGTCCCTGGGAAAAGAGGGTTGTCCTTTCAT
This sequence comes from Mustelus asterias, assembly GCF_964213995.1. NCBI lineage: Eukaryota > Metazoa > Chordata > Chondrichthyes > Carcharhiniformes > Triakidae > Mustelus > Mustelus asterias. Next base: position 69,242,599 of record NC_135810.1, on the reverse strand, counting down.
TAGAGGTTAAGTCGATTGAACCGATACTTTCTGGAGTTTGGACGAGTGAAAGGTGATCTGAAGAAGCTCAAATGAGTAAATGCTGAGAGCTTGATTCCCCTCTGGCTGGAGAATCTAGAACTAGGGTCATAATTTCCGTTGAGAGGGTCAACTATTGAAGGCTAAGGTGAAGAGAAATTGCTTCATGCAAGAGGGTTGTGAATCTTTGGAAACCTCTATCTCAAGAGATATGTGGATTGTTAATCATTGAGCAGATTCAAGGCTGAGGTCAATAGATTTTTCAGGGAATTGAGGGGCACAGGGATTGAGCAAAGATTTGGAATTGAGGTTGAATGCTGGGTCTGAATGGTCTATTCCCTGCTCGTATTTCTTATGTTCTTGAGTGATCTATCCAAATATTGATACTGTTTTCATGTATTGTGTTACTGGGCACTGTTATGATATACAGGTTTCTCGAACGAAAAATTGTTCTGAAGGCCACATTTCAAATAACCTCAGACTGAGTTTAAAGACTGTTCTCAAAATGGCTCTTGTCTACCAGACAGAAATGTGGATATGAATCATCGTTCTCTTACCTCCCAAAGAGACCAGGTTGTACTCCTCAGACATAAACATTTAAAATTCAATAAGTGTTCAAATAAAAATAAACAGAAACTCAATACTTGATGGCTTTTCCTGCAAACACACGGACAGGAACTGACAAGCCACACTAAGGTGTGAAGATCTTTGATCCTATTGGTCACTACAGGGGGTAAGGAGACTTTGGATAACTGTAAGGAAATTACCACTTGCCTTATATAGAAAATGACTCAGCATTGTTGTGCAGGTTACATGATAATGGTGGCTAGCTTGCTATACCTGCAAAAAGCATTGAAAATGGCAGGAAAAAGGCAGATCCACAGAGAACCATCTTGAAAAAGCTTCAACCTTGGGAGAGCTGCATGAAATCCATTTCACGCTCAGTGCCAAACAATTTGCCATCCTCCCTGCCCCTGCCTCATGGCGTAAGCCAGATCATGCCCAGAAAGAAGACAAGGCTGGTTAGCATGTTTAAAGTAGCAGTTAAATATGCATAACCCATTCGATTCCCTGAGCACGGAATTCACCAGCCTTCAGGCATGGCACAAGAACGACGGGAATCACTACTGGTTTCCACCAGTGGAGGGAGACCTGGTGCAATGGCCATGCCAGGGGCACAGAGGCCATTGCAACCACCAGGTAGTAGGGGACATGGCCAGACAGTACCAATCAAGCAGTGCCAACACTCTGCAGTGCCCACCAGACACCCTGGCAATGGCCACCAGGCATTCTGGCAGTGTCAGTTGGGTACCCTGTCAGTGCCAGTTGGGCACTCCGGCACTAGGAGTAGTGCCAAAGGGGTGGGGCCTGAGTGGGGGCTATGGTGGGGTGCTATGACGATGGGGCAGGGGGCGGCTATGTATGGAGGCTATGACAGTGGGCAGGGGGGCAAAAGAAGTGAATGGATCCTATCCATCTTTCTTTGTATTATGATTGTATTCCCCATCCAAACTAGACTGGATGAATCTCAAAGGTGTTAAACCACAACATTGTATGTTGGAATCAACATAAATACCACCCCTTATTTCAAAAAGACTTTGAACTTGTGAAAGTCACTTGCTGAGAGGGCCACGCTTTCTGTCTGCTAGTTAAAAATCAGCTAAAGCTATTTGCAGGCAGTTCTCCCAGGAAGCCATCAAACCAACTGTTAAGTGGTCAGAAAGTCAGACCATGAACTAACTGCATATGACCGAGCCTCCGAGGTAATCAACAGCAATACCCGGAAAGCAGGAGGACCCAACAGAGAGAAGGCTTCCCTAATTTGTTCAAACTTCAAATTCATCTGAGAACCAACCTCCTAGAAATTCAATACAAGAAGCCCCACAACCTGCTGAAAATCCTTCACTTCGTAAGAGCCTCGTTTGAACCTTAAAACATTGGAAACAACCAAGAAACTTTGGGTCTATCATGAGAGAGATCTGAGATCATAAATCAGAGACTGAGGTAATTATAATCTATAACATTATGTCATCTCCATCTGTATCTAATCTTTGCATGTGTGAGAGTGAGTGTAGGTGAGCATGTGAAACGCTGCGTTTAACTTTGATGTAGATATGTGAGAATAGATAACTCTCTTCAGTTTAAAACATGCAAGCGCTTGCTGCTGGAGTTAATTAATTGGCATACTCACTCCAAGGGGTAAGAAAACACACGCAGCCTTCATAAAAAATATACTTATCACAGGTAATAATAAAACAGATACATTCTGGCCGTGATGACATTTGGCAATTCCACACTGCTCAGGAAACTTGCTCACTTGTAGCTGAGGTCAGATTTCAGGGTTAAAAATTTAATTAATTGATTTTAAATATTCAAATGACTGGCACAACAACCCCAGGGTGTTTTCTCACTTATCTCCAATCGTGCCCTAGTAAAAGCAAAAGTCAAAAGTATCATGATTTCTGACTGGCTGACATTTTTGGAAATTTAAAACACCCGCACGTACCTAACCATCTCCCACTCACACCCCCCACTCACACCCCCACTCACACCCCCACTCACACCCCTCGGTGGTTAAAATTCTGCCAATTTTTCCTCACTGAGGGATTGCTGTCTGTCTGAACTGCCTGGGCCGATATGCACTTCATATATTAATCTTCCTTCTTTGACTTTCTTCCATTGCTCTGTGTTGCCTCCGATTGTTCTCCCAGCTATGCTTTATGAATAAGGAAATGCTTGCTGCAACACTCATGTCAAGGAGAAGTTGGCTTGCCCAGAATCCTTGAAGTCAGGACCAACTTCTGCAGGACCTGTTACAGCACTCCCTGCAGACCTGTTACAGCACTCCCTCAGACCTGTTACAGCACTCCCTCAGACCTGTTACAGCACTCCCTCAGACCTGTTACAGCACTCCCTGCAGGACCTGTTACAGCACTCCCTGCAGACCTGTTACAGCACTCCCTGCAGACCTGTTACAGCACTCCCTCAGACCTGTTACAGCACTCCCTGCAGGACCTGTTACAGCACTCCCTGCAGACGTGTTACAGCACTCCCTCAGACCTGTTACAGCACTCCCTGCAGGACCTGTTACAGCACTCCCTGCAGACCTGTTACAGCACACCCTCAGACCTGTTACAGCACTCCCTGCAGACCTGTTACAGCACTCCCTGCAGGACCTGTTACAGCACTCCCTGCAGACCTGTTACAGCACTCCCTGCAGGACCTGTTACAGCACTCCCTGCAGACCTGTTACAGCGCACCCTCAGACCAGTTACAGCACTCCCTGCAGACCTGTTACAGCACTCCCTGCAGGACCTGTTACAGCACACCCTGCAGACCTGTTACAGTACTCCCTGCAGACGTGTTACAGGACTCCCTGCAGGACCTGTTACAGCACTCGCTGCAGACGTGTTACAGCACTCCCTGTAGACCTCACTGATATTACAGAATTCTAGAAAGCACAAAACAATTGTACAACTGCGAGTAGGAATCAGAAATCAGCCTGAATTCACTTGATGACTCCTTTAAATAAAGTTGGCGGTGGACCGCCCTGTTATTGAATGCTTCCTTCGCTGTGCAAGATTAAGAGAGAACATTAACTGGAGTACTGAGCTCCAAAATGGCAGCACATCATACACTGGTTACTCACTGATGGATGTCATGGTCCACTGAGTCTGTCTAGTTTCGATGGTGCTTACTGTGCATGTACTGATTCCCTTATCATCCGGCTCAACTCAGACTACTCTGGACCTTCAAGAGCACCCTTAATGCTCAAAACAAGACTTCACATCACATTTTGGAGCATCGACATCATCCCTGACTGTGCCAAAACATTTTTGTTATCTGGACCATTGTTACAAGATATGTGAAGATGTTAGGTTTGTCGACCACGGTTGAAGAGTCAGAGATACATAATTAAAATAACACTTGCCTTCGGGTTGATGACACTCTGGGCTCTATTTTACCATTTTGATTGTAAGTGCTGGACGGACTTGAAACAGGGAGTGTTTCAAATCTGACTTTTATAGCTTATCTCAGGTGCCCCGATATGCATTCTGCCTGAAAAAATAGCAGCGATTCTGAACTGCGCTGCAGAAGCCTGTGGGTGGGACTTAATGCACCCGAAATCCTGCAGCTCCGATTGGAACCTTCAACTGCACATGCGCAGTAAAATAAAATAGAAAACCGCTCCCCTACCACATCGCTCCCAGACGGATAATGCCTCCCCCTGGCCCCATAGACATTGCCCCACCCCCACAACATTATTGACCTCCTTATCCCCCCCAGCCCCTCCACCACCCAGACCGATCGCAGTCCCCTTCCCCTTTCCCCCCCACTAATCACACGCAGAATGGCAGCAGACCCCCTTGCCCTCCCACCAATCACACACAGACTGGCAGCAGACCCCCCCTTCTGCCCCACCAATCACATGCAGAGTAGCACTGGACACCCCCTCCCCCACCCCACGGATCACACGCAGAGTAGCAGCGGACCCCCCTTCCCCCCCACCGATCACACGCAGATTGGCAGTGGACCCCCCGTCCCCCCCACTCCCACCCCCACCAGAGAGCCATCGGACCCGCCTCCCTCCCCCTCCTACCAGAGAGCCACCTGACCCACCTCCCTCTTCCCCCCGCGCCCCTCCCCCACCGATCTGAGTCAGAGAGCCACAGGAAGCTCTGAACTTACCTCTTCAGAAGCTGGAGCGCCTGAATCGGACCTTTGTGGACCATGGCTGTTTCACGCCGAATCTGGACAGGTGAATGCGGTGATAAAGGGGGAATTGCTGGTAAGTTTGGGCGTGCAGCCCATTAAGTCAACTTAAATGCATGCAAATGCATTTAAATAGCCATCACGCCCGTTTTGGGTGGGGTCCCGACAGTAGCCATTTTCGGCCCTTCTTAAAGGGGGAACAGGTGCGGAAGTTGGTGTAGATCGCGCTACTCACCGCTCGCTCGACTTTACCAAGTTTTCACTCCCGAAAACAGGGGCAACGTGATGGTAAAATCGGGCCCATTGTCTGCAGAAAAGTGTTGCAAAATCTACAAATACAACCAGTTTTCATAAGTCAGGATCTGCAATCAAGGGCAGTGCAATGCTGAATTCAAAACATTTTAGTATCAGTTTGTAAAACTTTTCAATGATGAAAACTATTATGTGGGTAACTAGAAAATACAAAATTAAAATTTAGCATTTTCTGGATTTCGCCAGAACTTCTGGAAGCCCGGAATCTCCTCCCATCTACATTCTACAAACAACCATCAGCAAAGCTGCTCAATACATCACATTCAAACACCCGTACAAAAATTAAAATTAAAGAATTATAATTGCCACCCACCTTTCACAGTGAACCATGTGTAATTTTCTGACATGATGTACCTGTAGGGCCCGATTTTACCAATCGGAGACTAAGGGCGGGATCCAGTCGAAATACGGATCCGCGCCTGGAATCCTCTTTGCAGCGCGCCCATATGCGTTTTTCCGGCTCCGGTCTGATTCACGCTGTGGGCGGGGCTTAGCGCTGCCAGAACGATCGGAGTTCTGAACTGCGCATGCGCGGTTCGAAAAAAATCTGAAGCAGCACGCCCGGGCGCGAAAGAAGAAAGCAGAGAGAGCGGCTCTCTGACACAGACCATTTGGGGGGGGGGGTTGGGAGGAGAGGGGGTGTGACGTATCATCCTCTGGGGAGGGGGTGGAAGGGGAGTGGGTGCGACCGATCATCCCCTGGGGGACCGATCATCCCCTGGGGGACTTCAAACAGTCGTGGTGTTTGAAGTATGCAGCCACTCCGGAAAGAAGGGATTCGTTCCTCCGGTGGGGAGGAGGGATCGGCCGCAGAGTGGCAGTGGACCCCCCTGCCCCCTCCCTCCCCACCGATCGGCCGCAGAGTGGCAGCGCCCCCCCCCCCCCAGAGGATGATACGGGACACCCCCTCTCCTCCCACCCCCTCCCCCCCTCCAGGGGATAACAAAGAACAAACAAAGAACAATACAGCACGAGAACAGGCCCTTCGGCCCTCCAAGCGCGCGCCGCTCCCTGGTCCAAACTAGACCATTCTTTTGTATCCCTCCATTCCCACTCTGTTCATGTGGCTATCTAGATAAGTCTTAAATGTTCCCAGTGTGTCCGCCTCCACCAGCTTGCCCGGCAGCGCATTCCAGGCCCCCACCACCCTCTGTGCAAAATACGTCCTTCTGATATCCATGTTAAACCTCCCCCCTTCACCTTGAACTTATGACCCCTCGTGAACGTCACCACCGACCTGGGGAAAAACTTCCCACCGTTCACCCTATCTATGCCTTTCATAATTTTATACACCTCTATTAGGTCACCCCTCATCCTCCGTCTTTCCAGTGAGAACAACCCCAGTTTACCCAATCTCTCCTCATAACTAAGCCCCTCCATACCAGGCAACATCCTGGTAAACCTCCTCTGCACTCTCTCTAAAGCCCCAACGTCCTTCTGGTAGTGTGGTGACCAGAACTGGGTGCAGTATTCCAAATGCGGCCGAACCAACGTTCTATACAACTGCAACATCAGACCCCAACTTTTATACTCTATGCCCCGTCCTATAAAGGCAAGCATGCCATATGCCGTATTCACAACCTTCTCCACCTGAGACGTCACCTTCAAGGATCTGTGGACTTGCACACCCAGGTCCCTCTGCGTATCTACACCCTTTATGGTTCTGCCATTTATCGTATCGCTCCCCCTACGTTAGTTCTACCAAAATGCATAACTTCACATTTATCTGGATTGAACTCCATCTGCCATTTCTTTGCCCAAATTTCCAGCCTATCTATATCCTTCTGTAGCCTCTGACAATGTTCTTCCCTATCTGCAAGTCCAGCCAATTTCGTGTCGTCCGCAAACTTATTGATCACCCCAGTTACACCTTCTTCCAGATCATTTATATAAATCACAAACAGCAGAGGTCCCAATACAGAGCCCTGCGGAACACCACTAGTCACAGGCATCCAGCCAGAAAAAGACCCTTCCACTACCACCCTCTGTCTTCTGTGACCAAGCCAGTTCTCCACCCATCTAGCCACCTCCCCCTTTATCCCATGAGATCCAACCTTTTGCACCAACCTACCATGAGGAATTTTGTCAAACACTTTACTAAAGTCCATATAGACGACATCCACGGCCCTTCCCTCGTCAACCATTCTAGTCACTTCACCAGGTTAGTGAGGCATGACCTCCCTCTCACAAAACCATGCTGACTATCGTTAATGAGTTTATTCCTTTCTAAATGCGCATACATCCTATCTCTAAGAATCCTCTCCAACAACTTCCCTACCATGGACGTCAAGCTCACCGGCCTATAATTTCCCGGGTTATCCTTCCTACCCTTCTTAAATAACGGGACCACATTAGCTATCCTCCAATCCTCTGGGACCTCACCTGTGTCCAGTGATGAGACAAAGATTTGCGTCAGAGGCCCAGCGATTTCATCTCTCGTCTCCCTGTGCAGCCTTGGATAGATTCCATCAGGCCCTGGGGATTTGTCAGTCTTTATATTTCCTAAGAAACCTAACACTTCCTCCCTTGTAATGGAGATTTTCTCTAACAGGTCAACACTCCCTTCCGAGACACTCCCAGTCAACACATCCCTCTCCTTTGTGAATACGGACGCAAAGTATTCATTTAGGATCTCCCCTACTTCTTGGGCTCTAAGCATAATTCCCCACTTTTGTCCCTGAGAGGGCCGATTTTTTCCCTGACAACCCTTTTGTTCCTAACATATGAATAAAATGCCTTGGGATTCTCCTTAATCCCGTCTGCCAAGGACACTTCGTGACCCCTTTTTGCCCTTCTAATTCCTCGTTTGAGTTCTTTCCTACTTTCTTTGTACTCCTCCAGAGCTCCCTCCGTTTTTAGCTGCCTGGACCTAACGTACGCATCTCTTTTCTTTTTGACCAATCCCTCAATTTCCCTGGTTATCCACGGTTCTCGAATCCTACCCTTCCTATCCTTCTTTTTTACAGGCACATGCCTATCCAGCAGCCCTAACAACTGTTCCTTAAAAGACTCCCACATGCCAGATGTGGATTTACCCTCAAACAGCCTCTCCCAATCAACAGCTGCCAATTTCTGCCTAATCCCACTAAAGTTAGCCATCCCCCAATCCAACACCTTATCCTTGGGACACCACTGATCCTTTTCCATCACTATCCTAAAGCGAACAGAATTGTGGTCACTATTTGCCACATGTTCCCCTACCGAAACTTTGAAGACCTGACCGGGCTCATTCCCCAGTACTAGGTCCAGTATAGCCTAGCATAGATGATCGGTCACACCCCCTCCCTTCCCACCCCTCCCCCAGAGGATGATATGTCACACCCCCTCTCCTCCTCCCACCCCCCTCCCCGCCCCCCCAGAGGAGGAGCTGGGTCAGAGAGCCGTTGCAGTCTCTGACCCCGCTCTTCGGAGGCTGCAGCGGCGACTTCGGATTTTTATTCAGCAGGTCGATTAGAGCGCGGATCCGCATTGGACCAGAAGACGGTAAAGTGGGATTTGGTGGCAGAGTTGGGCACGCGGTTCATTAAGTCGATTTAAATGCATGCAAATGCATTTAAATCATCGGGTCTGGCCCGCGCCCGAATCGGGTGTCGGTAAAGCCGCGATCTGCTCGGAATCAGGTGCAGATCGCGGTATAGGCCCGACGCCCAAATTTACCGCGATTTTGGGCCCGTAATGTCATTGCCAATATGAAAAGCATGTAGGGGGAGGCTAAACTAGACAAGCATTCTCACTGTGCATTGATGTTAGAACTTGGCTGAAACTAATTGGTCATCTAACTTGAAGAAATATTTTTTATTTCTGTTATAAAAATATACGAATCAAGTCCGTTAGAATTCCAAATTAACTTTGGAGCTCCTCCTTATCATTATGTATTGTGCAAGTATTTATGTAAAAGTGATGGATGTATTTTTAATTAGATTTGTTTCCTCTTAATCCCAATTTAATTTCCATACTGCAACCTCATAGCTGTTCATTAAATAACAGGGAAAAGATAATCAAGGTTGCAGACCTAATTTGTCTTTCTGACTGGTGGATGAAATGGTTTCTGTTCTCAAGCCTTCATACACATAAAAGGGTGTCAATCGAGGTCATGTGACTCTGACAAGCCACATTGCACAAAGGCCTTTTTCCAAGCACATCACATTTCAGTTTAAATAAGCCGCCTGCATACACTATCATCAGCAGTTCCAACTCAGACGCAAACATGGTCTGCAAAGAAAATCATTGCTCATATACAGATAGCCATTTATTACTTTTGTCTGTCCCTACACATGCATTACACACATAGAATCATAAAATCCCTACAATGCAGAAGGAGGCTATTTTGCCCATCGAGTTTGCACTGACTTTTACCCAGGCTTACCCTGTAACCCCACATCTTTAACCCGCTAACATATATATAGGGATACAAAGGGACAATTTAGCATGGTCAATCAACATAACAACACATCTTTGGAGTGTGGGAGGAAAGTAGAGCACCTGGAGGGAACCCACACAGGGTGCTCTCCCCATGGGGAGAATATGCAAACTCCACACTGACAATTACCCAAGGCCAGAATTCAACCCGGGTCCCTGGCACTCTGAGGCAGCAATGCTAACTACTGTGCCACCATGCCATCCCTATTTTTATAGTGTTATTTCTTATAGTGTTCAGGCCTTCTAATGGTACATGTGTGGGTTGTTCTTGGCTGTTTGTCTGTTGCCTTTCCAGGGAATATGGCTGCCATGGCTAGTGTCGCCCTTGTGGTAATTGTTGCTACTACCCTGTTGCCATTGTTGGGGAATGGTTGATTTCTGGGACTGATGGTCCTTCGATTTCTTGTGAGATTGATGAACTCATCTTCCTCATCAGCTGTCTGCTGTGAAGGAGCAGGTTTGCCACTTGTACATATATAACTGTGGTTATGATAACATATCTGGCCTTTCACTTTCACAATGCACGATCGAGGTTACAGCCTCTCTACAGTCCTAAGTTGCCAAGTGGCTGAGTTTTGTGTTGAATGTTCGCACCCTGACCAGATCTCCAATCCTCAGCTCTGGCAATGAGTTGGCAGCTTTATCAGAGTGAAATCTGGCTGCCATTTCACGATGGTTTGGACACTCATTCCTGTTACCACTTCTGGCTTCAGTCATTCGTTAGCTATTGGAAGAGTTGTTTGGATGCAACATGACATTAGTCACTGAATTGGATTACTTTCCATGCCTTCTGTAGGTGTATTTCTTCACTTTCGAATTGCCTTTGACAAATCTCTGTTACTTAATTTTTTCATGATCCCTTTGGCAATTTTCACACTGCCAGGTCAGACACTACCATTAGTCTCTCTTTCCCAAACAGATTGTGATTAAAATACTTACAAGCAAAGACAGTAGCCGGGCACTCTTTCTCAATCCACGAGTAGTGCCTTTCAGTTTGTGTTGACACTCTGGATGCCAATATAATTAGCTGTTCTGGTGGCATGAGGGTCACCCCAAGTCTTGCTTCGCTGGCATCACACTGCAGGGAGACCTTATTGTTAACAGCGTACTACTGGAGTTGTTGTCACGTGTGGTTTGATGGGAGTTAAAGCTGCTTCATGCTCGGTGTCCCAATACCATTAAACATCCTTTGCAGTGAGCTTGCTTCGTGGTTCACACTCTGGTGACAAATTAGGCAAAAGTCCTGCTAGATAATTTGCAATCCAACAAATCACTGCACTGTCTTCACATTTGTTGGTTGCTGCATCTCTGCTGCAGCTGTCACCATATCACTATCAGGGTGAAGTCCTTTCACTGTCACTATATATACTTCAGTCATCTGCAACTGCAGTTTTTTTTGTTCAGCTTCAGGTTTTTCTGGTGGGCACCCTCCAAAAATCTCACTAGATTCTGATCGTGGTCTGAGATGGTTTCTTCCATTGTATCTCCACACCCATAGACTAACAGCTGATCCACAATCACTTCCACTCCTGAGAGATCATTGACTATCTCACGCTATGTGTGTTAATTCTCATCTGGAGCTGTAGAAATGCCCAACATTATGTATCTCCCAAATCACATCCAGAATGTAGTCAGGAAAGGTAGGCTTTCATCCACCTTCATTTGCCAATATCCGTCCTTCATATCTAGGGTGGTAAAGACCTGTGACCTGTTGCAACAAAATGTCTTCAGTTGTTGGAATGGAGTGGTGAGATCTCTTCAGAGCTTTATTGATGTCTTTGAACTCTATGCATATTCTTGGGTTTTTTTCACTGCTACCATGCTGCTAATCCAATCTGTAGGAGTTATCACTTTCTTGATTGCTCTGATCTTTTCATGTTCCTCCATCTTGGGAGGTAGCCCAAGCACCGTTGGACCCATCAGAGCCTCCCCCACCGCCACCCACCGCCGCCCCCCCCCCCCGGCCCCCCCTCGGCCCCCGGTCCCCGCCCCCTCACCACAAACCTTCCCCTGTGCAAGGACTGCATGGGAATTGCCTGGGAAGTTTAAACTTCCAAATGACAATTACCCTGTACTGGGAACCATCCAATACTTACTTAAATCGGAAACTTCAGATGGTTCCGGCTCTGTTAGCAGAATAGTTGCCCAGGGAAAAGTCAGAAGGATTAAAACGTAACTCCTAGGTAGCAATTACAACCCCCCAAAACCCACTCCCTCCCCAACTGGACCCCCCCTCCGGACCCCCTCCAACGACACACTCACCCATGACTGCCCCACCCAAACACCTAAACTACACCCACCCAATCCCCGAGACAGCCCATAAGAACCCTTTCTCCCTCTCAACTACCCCTCATAACCCCCAGACTACCATCTGACTATCCTCAAAACCCCTTCAACTACCCCACCACACTGACTACCCTTCTGTTTCTCGACTATTCCTCTAACTACCGTCCCCACCCTCCTGACTACCTACACATACCCCTGTTGACTACCTTTCACACCCCAACTATCTCCTAACACCCTCCCCAGACCATCCAATTTCTCCTCCCATCCACCATGCCCCCCACCTCCCCCACCACTAATCCACTCACCTGATACACTTACTTTCTCCCTGGCTTCCCAAAATGATTGAGAGCTTTAAACTGACCTGCTTTACAATTACTCATGCTGTGCAAAGAGTACTCTAAAACTCCAAAGATGCATAACACTTTGAGGGAAGAAAGTTCTCTTCATCTCAGTCCTAAATGATTGGCCCCTTATCCTCAAGTTGTATGGTCTTGTGCTCGATTCCCCAGCCAGTGGAAACAAGGGGCCCAATTCTCCCATTGCGACCCGTAACTTTTCTGGTGGGGTTCGGTCAGGAGAATCGTGTCGTCGGCCTTTTTCCGGGATTTGCGCATGCGACGGGAACGTATGCACATCTCCCAGAGCCGGAGAACAGTCGGAGTCCAGACCACGCTGGAAACTGGCGGGAAGACAGGTAAGTCATTTGAATCTTTTTTTAATATGTTTTGCATGTGATTATCGGGAACTTGCCTGGCCCACTTGAATCTCCCACCTCGCCAGGAGTACTTCATTCTGGCGGGATTTAGAGTGGCTCCCCACATTTGGGGAACTAGCGGGAGACCCCGCCGGAATGAATCAGGGCAATTGGGGCCCCCCAGGGGGTCGGGCGGCGGAAGAGTGGTGCCCCTTAGGCAAGGGCACCCTGGCAGTGCCAGCCTCTGCCCCTTGGGGACACCTTGGCACTGCCCATCAGGCATCAGGCAGTGCCAAGGGAGCGGGGTTTAATGTGGGCAGGGCCTAGAGGAGACTGTTGGGTGTGGGGGGTCCCGCTACCACTCTGCATAGCGATCGGTCTGGGCTGAGGGGAGGCCAGTGATTGGGGCAGGCTGGGGATGTGCTCTGCCGGGGGCTTCTGCCTCCTGGGGGGTGGGGTCGGACCTCGGGGGGGGGTCTGCCGGTGTGAGGGTGCTGGGCGGTCACCATTGCTGGGGGGGGTGGGCTGGGCATTGGGGCAATCCGGGGCGGGGCGGGGTCAGGGCTGGCCCGGGAATTGTTGTGGGGGCCACGATCAGGCCATGGGGGGGGAGCTGGAGGGGCAGCACTGTGGGGGTCCCGGGCTGGCCAGCTCAATCGCTGGCCAGCAAACAGGGAGACTGGCAGATTGGGACAACTGTGCACGTGTAGAGTTCTGAAGCTGTCAGACTCCGGCGCAAATAGGCCCCCTCTCCCCACACCCCGGTTTTTAATGATATTCACGATTGTGACCTCTGCATTGCACAGAGTGCGGAGATTCGAGTGAGAAGCTGCACTGAAAAAACAGCCGTGATCTAGAACAGTTTTCCCACCAATTCAGTGCTTTTGGGAGAATCGCCCCCACGCTCACAGTATCTACCCAGTCAAGTCCCTTCAGAATCTTGAATGTTTCTATTAGGTTATCTCTTTTCTTCTAAATGGTAAACAATATAGACTTAATTTACATAGCATCTCTTCATAGGACAGCCCTCTCATCCCGGAAGTGATCTAGTGAAACTTTACTGTACACTGCTCACTGTCCAACGCAAGTATACTCTTCCTTCAATATGGGGATTAAAATTGCATGCACTATTTTAGGAATGATCTGACAATTATACAGTTGTAGCAAGATTGATGGCAAGAGTAACAATGGAACAATGGGCGGCACGGTAGCACAGTGGTTAGCACTGCTGCTTCACAGCTCCAGGGACCTGGGTTCGATTCCTGGCTTGGGTCACTGTCTGTGTGGAATTTGCACATTCTCCTCGTGTCTGCGTGGGTTTCCTCCGGGTGCTCCAGTTTCCTCCCACCGTCCAAAGATGTGCAGGTTAGGTTGATTGGCCATGCTAAAATTGCCCTTAGTGTCCTGAGATGCGTAGGTTAGAGGGATTAGTGGGTGGGATATGGGGATAGGGCCTGGGTGGGATTGTGGTCGGTGCAGACTCGATGGGCCGAAGGGCCTCTTTCTGCACTGTAGGGTATCTATCTATCTAAGTCTGGTTAGGTTGATGGGAGCCTTTGCAAATTGTGAGAGTCCATTTTATTCTTCACACTTTTGCACTCAGCTAAGGACAAATTGTAGATGCCCCATTGTGTGCCAGAGAACCATTGTAATGCTTTCAAGGAACAATATAATTTAGTGTCTTACAAATCATCATCTCTGTACTTGGACTTCGTTTATGCATTCTCCAGTAATGATACATCTTGGTTCAGCAGCTTTGTAATGGCATTTTAGTCATTTGGAGAGCTGTAAATAATCATCTAAATTTAAATTAGAATAATCTTTCAAAGCCACTCGTAAAGCCAATCATGTCATTCTTTTAATTTTCCTCCGATATACTTAATGTCAACTCTGTCAAATCTGTTCATGAACTTAAATATTTGCACCACTTTTCCAGTTAAAACTAGGTTGAAACTTAGGTTCTCTTAATGTTGAGTCATCTGACCAGAACTGCCCACTTTCCTCCCTTTCCACAAAATCAATGTCTTTATTAAGTTCAGTATCTAAATGGGTGGAATTTTCCAGCCCCTCCCATCGGCAGTGTCTTCTGGTCCTGCCAGAGTTAATGGATATTTGAATGGATCGCCACGGGGGAACCTGCTTCAGTGGGACTAGAAAATCCTAGCCAATGTGTCACAGTGTGAAGTTATGATATTAAAATAAATTAGAACGATTGTTTTAATGGTTACATTAAAAAAAATGCACTGATTTTAAAGACTTTCAAAATGGCTCCAAGCTCCCAGTAAGAGTTTTAACAACATCAGGTTAAAGTCCAACAGGTTTATTTGGTAGCAAATACCATTAGCTTTCGGAGCACTGCTCCTTCGTCCAAGCTCCCAGACAGAATTGTGGATCTCAGACCGGGTCTCCTCTTTTGAGAGGACTAAAGCCAATCATTAATTTATTTATGGTTCATTGTGGTCTCATCTCGGAGATAATGGATTACTGTTGACGCCTCATTCTAAGAATATAAATTGTGCCTTGACTGGGACAAAAGCTGAGAATCACAGGTGGGAGAAGGACTGTTTGAAGTGTCGATGCCTTATTGGGGAGATGACTTGACCTTTTGAACAGGTCACATGATAACAGTGGCTATCTTAACTTCTGCAAAAATCATTGAAAAGGAAAGGAAGCTGATAGATCCATTGAGAAAGTTAGACAGGAGCTTCAAGTCAGGGAGAGAGGGAGCCAACAATCATAGCCATCAAACTGCTATACTCAATTAGGCTAAAAGATAAAATTTCCTTGAAAGAGAACTAAAGAAACCCCTCTCTCTAGGCCCCCTTGCCCACACCTGATTCCATTTACTAAGCCATCGATGAAAGCAACCTCTGGCAATTCATCAGTGGAAGCCATTACAATTGCAGAGACAACTCTACAACCTCAAAGCCTTCACTTCCAACAATGCAACACCTTGACTTCTAAACATATCAGGCCTGCAAAAAAATGGAACACTCTTGATTTACATTTATAAGTATTACAGCTTTATTTGATCTACTTTTGTGTGTCTATGCGCTGCTAACTTTATCTTTTCTTAGGGAATTTCTAGAATGATAGAGTGAAATAAACCAAGGCTTTTTTCAGTAAAAGGCTTTGCTGCTGGATTATCATAAATTGAATTTCTCACACCATGGTAAGGAAATACTCGCAGACATACAAATACATTGGGGAAGCACCTTTTAAAACATCTGTGACAGAAGCTATGTTTAATCTCACCAGTAAGGCACAGGTTGTCATCACTCTCTTGCACAGACATCTATTGGATCTATTTTTATTTTATACGTTTTGTTTTCTTAAAAATCACTAATCTTTGATACTGATGTAATGCTTTCAAAATACCAATGCAATAAACTGGGGTCATGGTAATGCAGCATCTATGCTGTACACTATTATTATGGCACAAACATTTCAGGGAATTATACCGCGAGTGATCTTAAACTCTTGGGACTTCTGTACCATTTTGCAGAGACCTTCATTGGAAGAATCATCATTGGTCTCTTCTCATCAAAATCAATGGCAATTACAAATTCACTGAATGAACATTACTTTGACAGTAACTGCCACTCAGACTGTTGTAGAATGGTGTTCAGTTCCAGAAAGGTGTTGACAGGTTACAGAATGTAGCTGGAGGATTCAGAATGAATAAATTATTCAATCACTCAGCAGACTGCCTATATAAAATAAATATTAATGATTTGATTTGATTTATTATTGTCACATGTATTAACATACAGTGAAAAGTATTGTTTCTTGCGCGCTATACAGACCAAGCATTCCGTTCAAAGAGAAGGAAATGAGAGAGTGCAGAATGTAGTGTTACAGTCATAGCTAGGCTGTAGAGAAAGATCAACTTAATGCGAGGTAGGTCCATTCAAAAGTCTGACGTCAGCAGGGAAGAAGCTGTTCTTGAGTCGGTTGGTATGTGACCTCAGACTTTTGCATCTTTTGCCCGACGGAAGAAGGTGGAAGAGAGAATGTCCGGGGTGTGTGAGATCCTTAAATATGTTGGCTGCTTTTCCAAGGCAGCGGGAAGTGTATACCGTGTCAGTGGATGGGAGGCTGGTTTGCGTGGTGGATTGGGCTACATTCATGACCTTTTGTAGTTCCTTGCGGTCTTGGGCAGGGCAGGAGCAATACCAAGCTGTGATACAACCAGAAATAATGCTTTCTATGGTGTATCTGTAAAGGTTGATGAGAGTCATAGCTGACATGCCAAATTTCCTTAGTCCTCTGTGAAAGTAGAGGGGTTGGTGGGCTTTCTTAACTATAGTGTCGGCATGGGGGGACCAGGACAGGTTGTTGGTGATCTGGACACCTAAAAACTTGAAGCTTTTGACAATTTCTACTTTGCCCCCGTTGATGTAGACAGGGCATGTTCTCCTCTACACTTCCTGAAGTCGATGACAATCTCTTTCGTTTTGTTGACATTGAGGGAGAGATTATTGTCGTCGCACCAGTTCACCAGATTCTCTATCTCATTCCTGTACTCTGTCTCGTCATTATTTGAGATCCGACCCACTACAGTGGTGTCATCAACATACTTGAAAATCGAGTTGATGGGGGATTTGGCCACACACTCATTGATGTATAATGAGTACACTAGGGGGCTGAGAACACAGCCTTGTGGGGCACTGGTGTTGAGGATGATTGTGGATGAGATGTTGTTGCCTATCCTTACTGATTGTGGTCTGTGGGTTAGGAAATTCAAGATCCAGTCGCAGAGGGAGGAGCCGAGGCCCAGGCTTGTAAACTTGTAAACTTACAAGTTTAATGTAATGACCTTAAAGGCATCCTTGAGGGTAAAGTTTTGACTTGTTCCAAGGACTTCATTTATACCTCAGTGAAGTAATGCAATAAATGTTTCAATAGCCAAATCACCACATCATCCCATCCCCCCACCCCCATTCCCCAAATACCGACTTCTTGACTGATAGCTTTACATTAAAATGATTGAGACAAATGATTTGCGCTATATATGTACTGCAACATCTGGGGAAATGTGGCTAGGTCTCACACACAGCTCAGGAGAACATGTCATGCAGACCAAACCAGATTTTTATATTTTATGTGTAGCCCAGTGTTTGTATTTCTTTGTGAATCAATGTGCAATTTAACCTGAGAGTACAGTTCCAAAGCAACATTTTAAAGTATGGCCATGATGAAGTGAAAATCCACTGAAGGTTTTAAATTAGAGACCAATCATAAAACAAAACGCACAAGAAATCAATCTGTAAAACTGCAATCAAAATTAGCTACAGATAAACCTCCCAGAACTCCTTCATCATGGGCAGTTAGAATTGCAGCTCTAGTAACACTGTAGTAAAGCTCTAGTAAGGAGCAGCACTCCGAAAGCTAGTGGCTTGTGCTACCAAATAACCCTGTTGGACTTTAACCTGGTGTGGTGAGACTTCTTACTGTGTTTACCCCAGTCCAACGCCAGCATCTCTACATCATAGTTAGAATTGCAGCAGGAATTCAAAACTATAACCAATTAATAAATATAGTACAGAGAACTGTAAACATAGCAAGAATATCTTTGATGGCAATTCTGAACTTTTATGGAGTTTATGATTTTATTTAAAAAAAACAGAAGTATGAAATGCACTTGTCATTAATGTGCAAATTGGCCAAAATCTTGTGAGGAAGAGATACCCATGAATTATGTTTGTGAAAGTGGCATCTCATACTGAGCCTCTCAGTGATTTTCATGAGGTCACTGCTTTTGCACATTAATTGGCCATTGAAAATTAACTAGTATTTTTATTCAGTTACAACGTGTGGGCCTCAATGGTTGAATGCCATTTGTTGTCCATCCCTAATTGCCCTTGAGAAGGTAATGCTTTCTTGAACAGCTGTAGTTAACATGGTGAAGGAACACTCACTGTGGTGTAAGAGAATGCGTTCCAAGATTTAACACAAAGAGAAGGAACGGCGATATAATTCCAAGTCAGGATTGTTGTGGGAAAATTACCACCGGAGACAGACTGGAGGTTCAACAATACAGCTTTATTTAGGACACAAAGCTTCGAGGGAGAAAGCACTGGTACTCCACAGTACTTTGGCAGCTACCTTCTCAATAATACAATAGGAGTTGAACATAGAACATAGAACATAGAACATTACAGCGCAGAACAGGCCCTTCGGCCCACGATGTTGCACCGACCAGTTAAAAAAAAAAACTGTGACCCTCCAACCTAAACCAATTTCTTTTCGTCCATGAACCTATCTACGGATCTCTTAAACGCCCCCAAACTAGGCGCATTTACTACTGATGCTGGCAGGGCATTCCAATCCCTCACCACCCTCTGGGTAAAGAACCTACCCCTGACATCGGTTCTATAACTACCCCCCCTCAATTTAAAGCCATGCCCCCTCGTGCTGGATTTCTCCATCAGAGGAAAAAGGCTATCACTATCCACCCTATCTAAACCTCTAATCATCTTATATGTTTCAATAAGATCCCCTCTTAGCCGCCGCCTTTCCAGCGAAAACAATCCCAAATCCCTCAGCCTCTCCTCATAGGATCTCCCCTCCATACCAGGCAACATCCTGGTAAACCTCCTCTGCACCCTCTCCAAAGCCTCCACATCCTTCCTGTAATGTGGGGACCAGAACTGCACACAGTACTCCAAGTGCGGCCGCACCAGGGTTGTGTACAGTTGCAACATAACGCTACGACTCCTAAATTCAATCCCCCTACCAATAAACGCCAAGACACCATATGCCTTCTTAACAACCTTATCTACTTGATTCCCAACTTTCAGGGATCTATGCACACATACACCTAGATCCCTCTGCTCCTCCACACTATTCAAAGTCCTCCCGTTAGCCCTATACTCAACACATCTGTTATTCCTACCAAAGTGAATTACCTCACACTTCTCCGCATTAAACTCCATCCGCCACCTCTCGGCCCAACTTTGCAACCTGTCTAAGTCTTCCTGCAAACTACGACACCCTTCCTCACTGTCTACCACACCACCGACTTTGGTGTCATCAGCAAATTTGCTAATCCACCCAACTATACCCTCATCCAGATCATTAATAAATATTACAAACAGCAGTGGCCCCAAAACAGATCCCTGAGGTACACCACTTGTAACCGCACTCCATGATGAATATTTACTATCAACCACCACCCTCTGTTTCCTATCCGCTAGCCAATTCCTGATCCAATTTCCTAGATCACCCCCAATCCCATACATCTGCATTTTCTGCAGAAGCCTACCATGGTGAACCTTATCAAACGCCTTACTAAAATCCATATATACCACGTCCACTGCCTTGCCCCCATCCACCTCCTTGGTCACTTTCTCAAAAAACTCAATAAGGTTAGTAAGGCACGACCTACCTGCCACAAAACCATGCTGACTATCACCTATCAATTCATTACTCTCCAAATAACTATAAATCCTATCCCTTATAATTTTTTCCAACATCTTGCCGACAACAGAAGTGAGACTCACCGGTCTATAATTCCCGGGGAAGTCTCTGTTCCCCTTCTTAAACAATGGGACAACATTCGCTAACCTCCAATCTTCTGGTACTATACCAGAGGCCAACGACGACCTGAAGATCAGAGCCAGAGGCTCTGCAATCACTTCTCTTGCCTCCCAGAGAATCCTTGGATAAATCCCATCCGGACCAGGGGATTTATCTATTTTCAGACCCTCCAGAATATCCTGCACATCCTCCTTATCAACTGTAATACTGTCTATTCTACTCCCTTGCAACCCAGTGTCCTCCTCAGCTATATTCATGTCCCCTTGCGTGAACACCGAAGAGAAATATTGGTTCAATGCTTCACCAATCTCCTCCGGTTCCACACATAACTTCCCTCTGCCATCTATAACTGGCCCTAAACTTGCCCTAACCAACCTTCTGTTCTTGACATACCTATAGAACGCCTTAGGATTCTCTTTAACCCTATCCGCCAAAGTCTTCTCATGTCCCCTTTTAGCCCTTCTAAGCTCGCTCTTCAACTCCCTCTTAGCCAATCTAAAGCTTTCTAGTGCACTACCCGAGTGCTCACGTCTCATCCGAACATAAGCCTCCTTTTTCTTTTTAACCAACAAAGAAACTTTTTTGGTGCACCACGGTTCCCTAGCCCTACCAATTCCTCCTTGCCTGACAGGGACATACCTATCACAGACTCGCAGTAGCTGCTCCTTGAAAAAACTCCACATGTCGGAGCATTGAGCATTTTTATACTTTTCACACAATGGATAGTCCGGACATTAGCCATTTAACACATCGTTATAGTTGAGTAGGCAGATCATGATGATCGATAGTTAACACATTGTTACAGTCAGACAGATACAGACATGGGCATTTAACATCGCATTGTTTCATAGAATGGATACATTTCCTCTATCAATGACTCTCAATGACTAGTTTCGGTCTATACACACAGTGATTGGTTTTGCTGCATTTATGTGTTTCTGTCCTCATCTATGGCTAACCTCTTTATCAGACCTTATTGTCCTGGGTCTGTCCTTATCTTTAAAGTGCCTCAAACTCTTACTGGCTTCCTGCAGTATTTGTTCCCTGCATGTTTAACTTTAAATAACTGTCTGTGCTGCATGTTTTAGTTTTAAGTAGCTGTCTGTGCTAAAAGTCAGTGCCTGCTTAATGTCTCTTTCCAGGCAACCATTTTGTGTGTCAGGTACCCATCTGTGTGATATTTCCCACTACAGGATGATGTGTGGCTTGGCGGGGAACATGCAGATGATGACCTTCCCATGCCTCTGCTGCCCTTGTTCTTTAAGGTGGTAGAGGTTGTGAGTTTGGAAGGTGTTCTTAAAGGAGCCTTGGTGAGTTGCTGCAGTGTATCCTGTAGATGGTACACACTGCTGTCACTGTGAATTGGTGGTGGAGAAAGTGAATGTGGAAAGTGGTGGCTGGGGTGCCAAGCAAGCAGGTGCTTTGTCCTGAATGGTGTCAAGCTTCGTGAGTGTTACTAGAGCTGCAATCATTCAGATAAGGGGAGAGTATTCCATCACTTGTGCCTTGTAGATGTGGAAGACTTTGAAAAATCCAGAGGTGAGTTATTCACCATAACATTCCCGGTCCCTGGCCTGCTCTTGTGGCTATTATATTTGTGTGACTGGTCCAGTTCAGTTTTTGGTTAATGGTAACCCCCAGAATGTCAATAATGAGGGATTAAGCAATGGTAATGCTGTTGAATGTGATGGGAGTGATGGTTAGATTCTCTCTTGTTGGAAATTGTCAATGTCTGACACTTGTGTGACACGAATATTGCCACTATCAGTCCAAGTCTGAATTTTGTCCAGGTCTTGCTGCACATGGGCATGGACTGTTTCAGTATCTAAGGAGTCATAAATAGTCTGAATATTCGCTATTAGCAGCGAAAATCCCCACTTCTGATCTTATGGTGGCATGGTGGCACAATGGTTAACACGGCTGCCTCACAATGCCAGGGACCTAGATTAAATCCTGGCCGTGGGTAACTATCTGTGTGGAGTTTGCACATTCTCCTCATGTCTGCGTGGGTTTCCTCCAGATGCTCCAGTTTAACTGAGCACTAAATTTTCCATTCTTGCTGGCAGCAGTGGTGGGGCGTGAGAGACCAGAGAATTCCGGCCCCCCTCTCCACATTGAGCTTGTCAAGGCCCTTCAAGATCTTCCAGCCCTTTCAGCTCTGATGAAAAGTCATCCAGACTTGAAACATTGGCTCTATTCTTTCTCCACAGATGCTGTCAGACCCTCTGAGATTTTCCAGCATTTTCTGTTCTTGTTACAGGTTCCAGCATCCATAGTAATATACTTTTATCTTAATGTTTAACTCACCGCCACTTCTCTTCCAGGAATGCCTATCCAGAAGAAATAATGCACTTCTCTATGACAGGATTTCCTTTTGTCTCTTTCACCCTGTTCTACCTTCATTGCTTTCCATGCCCCTCCTGGTGTTAAAAAGTAACTCTGATGAAGGGTCATCCAGACATGAAACATTAGGGGCGCGATCTTCCCGCCCATTCATGCCACGCTCCCGTTACAGCGAAGATGGAGAATTTGGCGACAAGCCAAATCTCCGTTCACTGCAGCGGGATGGGAAAATTCCACTAGTGTGAAAGGCTGGAAAGTTCCAGCCTAGCTCTATTCGCTCTCCAGAGAGGCCATCAGACCTGCTGAGATTTTCTAGTATTTTAAGTTTTTGCCTTCAACATCTTATCTGTTTCAATCAAGTCACCTCTTACTCTTCTAAACTCCAGCAGATACAAACCGAGCCTGTCCAACCTTTCCTCATAAGTCAACCTACCCATTCCAAACATTAATCTGGTAGACCTTCTTTGAACTGCTTCCAATGCACTTACATTCTTCCTTAAACAGGGAGGGCAATACTGTGGTCTCACCAATGTCCTGTCTAACTGAAGGTAACTTCTCTACTTTTGTACTTAATTCCCTTCGCAATAGCTGCTAACATTCTCATAACTTTCCTAATTACTTGCTGTACCTGCAAACTAGCATTTTGTGATTCATGCACTAGGACATCCAGATTCCTCGGCACCTCAGAGTTCCGCAGTCTCTCACCACTTCGATAATATTGTTTTTTATTCTTTCTGCCAAAATGGAAAATTTCACATTTGCCCACATTATGCTCCATTTGCCAGACCCTTGTCCACTCACTTGACCTATCTGTAACTTTTTGTAGCCTCCTTATGCCCTCTTCACAACTTACTTTTCTATTTATCTTTGTGTCGTCAGAAAATTTGGCAACCATCCCTTCAATAGTACAGTGGGGGATATGCCAGGCCAAGAGGTTACAGATTGAGGTTACATACAATGTTGTTGCTTCTCATGGTCTGCAGTGCCTCATGAATGCCCAGTTTTATGTTGTTAGACCTGTTAGAAATCTATCCCATTTAGCATCGATATAGTGCCGCACAACAAAATGGAGGGTATCCTCATTGTGAAGATGGGACTTCATCTCCAGAAGGACTGTGCAGTGGTCACTCTTACCAATTTGGTCATGGGCAGATGCATCTGTGACAGATAGCAGACTCAGTCCAGTAGCAATGTGCTTCAGGAATCAACCAGCTCAGTAGCTGGCAGTG
Organism: Mustelus asterias; assembly: GCF_964213995.1. Lineage (NCBI taxonomy): Eukaryota > Metazoa > Chordata > Chondrichthyes > Carcharhiniformes > Triakidae > Mustelus > Mustelus asterias. The sequence goes on along the minus strand of NC_135810.1, from coordinate 69,219,043 downwards.
ATACGAAGCCACTCTTGGTAACGGACATTGAAGACCCCCACCCTGAGTACATTCTGTACCCTTGGCATCTTCAGTGCTTCTTCCAGCAGTGTTCAACATGGAAGAATACTGATTCATCAACTGGGGGAAGGTGGTCGATGGAATCAGCAGGAGGTTTCTTTGCCCATATTTGACTTGATGCCATGAGACTCCAGGTGGTCTGGAGTCAATGTTGAGGACACCCAGGGCAACTCCCTCCTGACTATATACCACTGTGCCTGCCACCTTGGTGCGTTTGTTTTGCAGGTGAGATAAGGCATAAAAAGGGATAATAATGGTGGTTCTTAGAATATTGTCTGTAAGGTATGATTTCATGAGTCTGACTATATCAGAATGTTGCTTGACTAGTCTGTGTGACAGCTCTCCAAATTCTGGCACAAGCCCTCAGATATTAGTAAGGAGGAGTTTTCAGTGTTGACAGGACTGAGTGTGCTGATGTTGATTTTGCTGTCTCGTTTGATGCCGGGTGGTCCATTCGGTTTCATTCCTTATTGACTCAGTAGCAGCTTGATACAAAATAAGTGGCTTGCTAGGCTGCTTCAGAGGGTATTTAAGAATTAACCACGTTCCTGAGTTTCTGGAGTCACATGAAAACCAGACAAGGTAAGGACCACAGATTTCCTTGCCTAAAGGAAGGGCATGAGTGAAGCAGATGAGTTTTTATGTTGATGGATTTAGAGTCACCATTACTGATAACAGCTTTTAATGCCAGGCTTATTAATTTCACTTAAATTCCTTCAAACCTCTGTCTCCAGAGCACTAACCTGGGCATCTGGGTCATTAGTCCAGTGATCTTATCATTATGTAACCACCTCCCCCATGTTTACTTTTATTTTTCCTTTCTGTCTCTTCTTTTTCTCCTAATCAACTATTTCCTCCCTTCTTTATGTGTTTCTTTCAATACCCGAGTGGCAGTCAATTCACCCACTCTAATTTACCCTCCTTCTCAATCCTTCCTCTGTTTATTTCTCAATTTTTAAACCTCATTAGTTAAGGTCCTGTCGTATACCAGGGTCCTGGATGCCCTGTTCTGCTTGCTGAACTGCTATCAGTTTGCACTTTCAACAACTTACAAAAGAAAAGTTGAAGGGTATAAGAAAAATTCTAATGGAGCAAGCTATGAGATGCCCTGCTCCAACAAATTTTAAACCAAAAATTGTTTCATTCTTTGTCCCGTCCCAGCACATTAGTCATGCGATACACATGAGATGTGCCTTGATTCATCGCTATGCTGATGTAGCCTATTTTAATCAGTTCACCCAGAAATGTTGCCATTACATTAGTCATTGGAGAATCAGAGATTTCAACAATCATTTGGGGCATTATTCCAGAAGATTTATGAGCAATGATATCATGTAAGAAATGGTACTTTTCAGAATATTATAGAATTCTTATGGAGTTAGTAGGCATGATACGTGGCCACCTGGCAGAGAAGTGGTTTATCTTCTCTGTCTGATAAAACATGTAAACAGTCCCTAGAAATGTTAAGGTTCCCTGGTTCAGGCTTCCACGTTGACAATCCCAGTTCAATAGAATGGCACTTTTTACTCTATTTTCTAGACAAGTTCATCCCAATACCAGCTTCTCAAGGGCACAAACTAACAAATGGCACTGAGCATATGAGAAGCTAAAAGGTTACCTCAGCTGAAGTGATGGACCAGGAGGGAGATGCACCACCCAATGACACCTTGGATACCTGTCCTTTGGATAAAGCTATTTGGACAGATGATTGATGTAAAGTAAACAACCAGCCTCTAGAATTAAAGATTATTAACGCATGCACAGAGGCACAGGGCATTCTTCATTAGGCTGCTGCCTTCCTAAGGTGGAAGAAGACCAGGGAAGTTGGAGGAAGACAGGGGAAGAGTTTCCTCACACTTTGGCTACAGGGAAGAAGGCTGCCAGCACAACCACAGAGATCAACACTCACTCTCCTATCTGTTCATCCTATGGGATCAATAAACTGCTCTCACCTATCTCAAATCATATTCTTTCCATATTGATTTAGCCTAGTCAGCATATATAAACTGGTGCTTCTCTCAAAACTTAATCAACTACTTAAAATCACTGAGGAATCTATGTTGCTAGGTTCCTTATGAGCTTTGGGCCGCCTATTCTGGGTAACTTGCCTCCTGAAGCTTAAAATTTGTAATGAAGAATTGGGGCCTTTTTCATTAGAACAAATAAAGTCAGTGGCTTAATAGAGGTGTTCAAATTCATGAGAGGTTTTGATAAAGTAAGCCAGAAAAAGTAATTTCATGGGCTGGTGATTGAGAACTTTAAGGACATTAATTTAAAATCACCACCAAAAGAATGAAGGGAGAGGTTAGAAACTGGGTTGCTCAGACATGGAATCCCCTGTCAAAAACAAGAGGGGAAGCAGGCTTTTTATAGGAGCCATCTGCTATGCCTAACCCCTTTCACCATTAAATTTTATTTTTTATCCATTACTCATTCAATAACTACTAGCAATTCTGCTTTCACCACTATCTCTGATGAGGCATTCTAAGCTCTAACACAATAAGCAGTATCTAACTCAATCTTCATCTCCTATTAACATTAAAAATAAGATTTAGATATATTCTATATGGTCAATTTTTCCTATGATCTTGAACAAATTCCCTATCATTTCACTTTGGGATTACAAATAAGGCTAATATTCTCCAGAGTGAAAAAAAGGCTTAAAAATACTTTCATACTCTCACCTTCGATTTGATATCTAATGCACGTGATGAATTCTATGAGGTAGATTTTCAATTTGCTGCTTGGGGGCAAAAATGGCATAAATAACTGAACACACAGGAAAACACTCAGCAGGTCAGAAAACACCTGCAAAGATTACAACAAAGTTAATGTTCCAGGTCAATAAACTTTCATCAGAATGAGGCATTGCAGATAAACTACCCATTATAGAAACTGCCCAAATTTCACTGATGTCAAAATGTTAGTTTTCACTTGAACAGTGAATTGAGAATCTATCCCAATGGTATTTATAATATTCATAGTTTATTCACTGCCACTGGGTCAAAATCCTGGAATTCCCTTCTGTAATACAAGGAGCTGAATCATGTACAATTTCAAATTTATTCTGTATATCTGTAAGATAAAACTCATTACCCTCATTACAAATGTAAAGAGGAAATATCTTAATCATTCATCCCTTACACTCCACAGATAATCTGACTCCTGAAACATTGCCTTTGATTAAACTGAGCACATACAGTCCGGGATTTTCGGCTCATGTTCATGTTGGGTGTGTTCAGCAATGGGTCATACCTAGGTAGTGCCTGGGCAGTGCCCTGGCATCAGGATGGCATGCCTGGCACTACCCAGTTAGTGCTAGCTTGGTGCCTGAGCGCTGCCATGTTGTGCCAGGGTAGTGCAAGGGGAGTTCCGAGGTGGGGTGATGGGTGTAGCTAGATGAACTGGTTTGCTCACTGTGCATTGGGGTGGTCTTTAGAATTAGCTCACTGAATCATTGAGTGTCTAAGTTGATGGCGAAGCAGGTGAACTGAAGGCCTATGCTGATATCGGGAAAAATCCCAGCCATAGACACAGCTTTCCTTACCTACCAATGTACATAAACACTAAAAAAGATACACGTATCATCATGATACATGTAATAAATCTACTTAAGATTATGAAGACTTCATGAAGAACTACCGAGTGGTATCCAACACCCTACACACCTTCTGAATAGCACTGTGAGTGTACCTATAGCACATGAACTGCAGTGGTTCAAGAAAACACTCACCACTACCTTCATGAGGGTAATTAGGGATGGGGATCAAGTGTTGGCCTTGACAGAGATGCCATGAATATCCGATGAAAAATAAAGAAATTGGTTAGTGACTCTTCGCAAAGAATCTTTCATTTCCCTGCTGACCAGTGGTGCTCCAAGTATTTCCTTTTCATCCCATAATAATCAGGTACCTGACTTCTTTGTGTTACCCAAGCTTTAACTCTACTTCAGTACTCGCATCTTTTAAAACTTACTTTAATGTTTGAACATTTAAGCCTGAGCTTTGAAATTAATCTTGTACTTGACATAAATTTTGTTTTGGCCCAACTTTCTGCGATAAAGCTGCTTTGTAAAAATTGACTCAAATGTCGCTGTCCCATCGAAGTGGCATTATTAGATAAGACAATAAGATAAAGCAATGAATCTTTTTCCTCCGCTGACAATCATTTCTTAATATACATTTAATTGAATGAGTGAG